>NC_139587.1:7715714-7725714 GCF_946808225.1 Silurus aristotelis | reverse complement strand
TTCCGTTCTAACCTGTACGCTGTTATGAAATGTTTATCTTATTTCCTGTTTCAGAGCCTCAGTGCACATGCTGAAATGAAAGTAGGACATCACAGTACAGTGTCTGACGTCAGCACTGCATTTCTGGTGCCTGAGTCAGGAAGTTGGACCTGTAGGGTGCCGCTCGGAGCACTTTGAGCATTGTGTGACCTTAACAGAGAAAGAAACAAAAAGTAACACAGGGAAAGCTTGCCATGAGTGAGAAATGCAACAACATCTGTCCGCAGTACTGCATTTTACTGTCCATACCACACTGGGATGAGTCAAGAATGAAATGCAAACCATGAAAAGAGAACATTACTCATTGGAATGTGTGAGTGTATAGGGGCAGTGGTGGTATCGAAAACACAATGTACTGTACCTAGATTTACTGTAAGAAAAAAATTTCAGTGAGGAGGAGTGGATGATGAACCAATTTTGTAACATTTCAGGGAAGTTATTCCCTGAATATTTTGGAGAATTGTGACATTAATTTGCAATGTCGGTTCAATGGTCTATTTTTTATTTTATTTTAATTCTATCAATAAAAACCTTTAAAAAGCTTCCCTCACCCTTCATGACTGTGTCCCTCTACTAAATTACTATACTAGGTCCTGCTTGTGGAAGACTATGACAAAAATAATAACACTCTTCTGTAATGAGGAAACCTATGATCTATAGGTGAAACACTTGGACATACTGTATCTTTAATTATGTGAGTCATCCATCTGGCAGTAATTGCACAAACTCACACTTGTTTTCTGTTTCCCATGGTCTTTGCTCTCAGTATAAAAGGGAACTGAAAGAGTGGTATATGCAATAGGCTTCCTAAATTTAGTATTAGTGCAGACACTTACTGACATGTTTGTCAGGGTAACTGTCATAAGTCTGGGGAAACTACATGGTATATCCTTTATTTCTTTACTAGTTTTTACTGTGTTGACTGTAATACTTTCTGTGAAGTTTTGGTCTAAAACTTGGGCCACTTTAAATGTCCAGATTGTGCAATATGTTCACCACTTAAAATTATTCCATTTAAAATTAAAATAGAAATCTAGACATAGAATTTATATTATATAATTATTTAAAAAAACGTATGGTGCTCAGAACATAGAAAAAAAAGGCAAATCTTCCACTGTCATTAGGAATGTTCTGCACTATTATCTGAAACTGTACCACAGGGATGAAAGAGATTCAAAGTGTCAGAGACCTGTGAATAATCTGGTCCAATAGGTTTCAGTGGATTTAGAAAAGTAGTTTCTCCACAACCTCTCCTAGTAATATTCATTCACCTTGAAATAAACATAAATGTAATTACCGGTATCTTAGACTATTGTACTTAATTATAATTTTCTTAACACAACATATATATTTCATCAATATATTGTAGCTATTTAAATTCAGAAATTGAGTTATTTTTCTTTGTTTCTGCTTGGTTCTTCTCATGTGAATTATAAGAAAATAAAGCATAGGACATTAACAGCATCCCTTCTCTGAATAATCTGATCAATTGGGTGAAATTTGATTTAAAACATTGTATGCTTACTTAACTACTTGGAAAATACTGTATGTCTGCCAACTAAATCAGATAATAATTGTAAGTGATAAATGGCCAGAATTAACAAACACTGTGAGCAATGGCGGCTCTAGTAAAGGTAAACATGCAAAAGTGAAATTAACATTGATTCAGGAGCACTGTCATTCATAGATCAAAGTGGTAAATTAGTATTTGATTTGTTTCCCAAACACAACTCATGACAACCATGACAATCAACATCTCATTACAACCATGAAAACAGCAAGCTCATCACAAAAGTATGATTTTGGTGTTTTTTTCCCTCAACAAGTTATGATTACGATTTATGGTATGCACTCCTCATTTCCCTCAGAATTAAACAAATTTACCTCATGGTTTGATTATAAATAATTAGAAAATAACCCCTTAATTAAATATAACTTAAAAAAACTTTTTTTAGGCAGAACATTTTTAGCAACACTTTATGGAGTTTGTTTACACCTGCCCAATCACACCCTTATGTGCTTGTGGAACTTCCTATTCCAGACTTATTTGCCCTTTTGTTGTTATTACGATTTTGTAAATTTAGTGTGGCTATAAGAATATTTTGTTGTTGTTGTTGTTAATTTAGCCACAAGAGCATTAGTGAGGTAAGACATTGATGTAGGCCTGAGGTGCAGTGGGCATTCTAGTTTATCCCAATGGTGTTCAGAGGAGTTGAAGTCACAACTCTGTGCAGGATACAAATTTTTGGCACACCTACTTTGGCAAACTGTGTTTTGATGGAGATGGTTTTGTGCACAGAGGCCTTGCCATGCTGGAACAGGTCTGATGAAGGTAAACTGTTATGTTACAGCATACAAAGACATTCAATGCAGTTGCAGGCCTCCAACTTTGTGTCA
Organism: Silurus aristotelis; assembly: GCF_946808225.1. NCBI lineage: Eukaryota > Metazoa > Chordata > Actinopteri > Siluriformes > Siluridae > Silurus > Silurus aristotelis. The sequence goes on along the minus strand of NC_139587.1, from coordinate 7,723,278 downwards.
ACAGTTTGGGGAAGGTCCAAATTGTTGTGTGATTGTCAGGAGTCTGCAAACCTTTGGTCAAATAAGGCTTGTTTACAAGAGTAAGGTAAAATTTTACCTTATTGTAATCTGAGTATTAATGCTGATAAATTGTAGCATGTAGTATGAAAATGTGTCAGATTCAGAAATACATTAATAACTTTATATAAGTATAGAATATACTAAGTGTTGCTCAGTGACCTGCAGTGAGGTCAAGAGGCAGTGAGGCACTGGACAGACAGAGCCAGATTTATCACACATAATATGAGAATATTAGACAAATATATCCTAAACAGAGGAAATGATAAAATCCTCAATAACTTGGTTTGATTTTGTGGTGTTATTTGGGTGCTCAATTAACCTCGCAGTCTATCGTTATTTCTGCAGGGGTAATGGCTTCCTCGAATGGTACTTTATAAATTGCAGTTTTCTGGATAGAAACGAGCCTAAATATCTTTTACACAGATATGTGAAATAAGTTATAGACTATGGAAGGTGATGAGATGCAAATAGCAGGTCTGCAAAGGATACATTGGTAGAGCCGAACTCTGTGATTTTGCTCTTAAAACAATAAGAAGGGTAGAGAAATGACATTTATATAATAGGTTATAGAGAAAAAACTTTGTTTAAAAAAATGATTTCACATTTCTTTGTTTACTGCAATAGAACAGATGAGACACTGCGTCTAATGACTGCTGTCTCTCCTGACTGCATGTATCTGGTGTTGCTTCATGTTTCTTATAAAATGTGTTATTGTATTATATAAACTATTATATACTTTTATATAATATCTTAGTGCAGCAAAAACAGTAAGTCACAGATTACTGGACATTAAAATTACAGCCCTGGTTTAAATGGTAAAGGAAAGACAGCTGCAAACAACAGAGCTCTGAAAGGTCCCATTCCAAATGACTCATCATTATTGATGTGGTCACCTCCTAGACTATTGTTGCACGTTCACTGTAGTGCACTTTTATAGGGAGAAAGCAGCCGTTTGAGATACAGCCTCTTCGCTGGCCCCAATCCGCCATTGGGACGGCGGAAACAGAATCATCCCCCACGCTTTACACCTACCAATAGAATTGTGCAAAGCGTTTTTACGGCACGTCATTTCCGCTGAGTTCACCCGCTAAGGGTTGAAGCAAAGGGGCCTCGGAGTTGTAATTCTGTTACACGTTTGAATAATTTCTTTTTTTTCCCCGGTTTTTTTAATAATATAACTTGCAGACACCATGACTTTCGATGTGCGGAGGTGAGTAGAATCCTAAAGGGTCTCTAAAGCGTTCAGTGAGACGTGTTTGGTTTGTATGCTGTGCAGAAATGAAGCTCGCCCCCCGGGAGCTGTGGCTCGATGCCACTAGTGATTTAAAACAATGAAACGCTTTTAAAGGTCGAGTGGTTACTGTAAACGTGTAAAATAAAAACTCCTTCTACCTGGATAACACACTCTTATCAACCTTGATCACACACATCCAGTTTATCTTCTAATCCTAAATGATCTCCTAAAGGGGCTACATATTCTCAAATAGTGGAAGATTTCCACAATGTATAAACACACACACACACAAACACAAAGACACACACACACACACACACACACACACACACACACACACACACACACACACACAAAGACACAAAGAGCAGATATAGAAAGCCATAACACACATTCAAGACTGCATAACAATATATACATAATAATTCTACAAAATGTGAATCCATTATGTTAACTGGATATGTTAATCATTTATTAATTGGTCATCTTTATTTATTTTTGAATCTGTGATAAACAAAAATAAAAATACCCCAGTGCAGACCTGTACAAATAATAACCCTGTAGTTAAATGTTGGACTTTAAAAAGCAGCTCAGGAAAAGGACACTTTATAAATGGATATATGTATAACATGTAGCAATGCGTAATATGCACAGTTGCAGGTTTGTTTCCTACATCGCAAAGTATGAAACACGTGTCAGAGTGCAGTGATGTATCCTGGATAAAGATTGCATTATTCAGGCGACTCTTATGTACTTTGGTTCGGTTACATGGGTCGACTGATTCATTGAAAAGATTAGACACACTCATCTGGTAATTCTGGTCAGGGTTAGTTCAGTGTTTACGATGTTGAATTTCTGAGGTAAAGGTTTTTGAGTTTATTTCCCAGCACTACCATGGATTGCTCATGAGCAAGGCCCTTAACCCATAGTCTCTCAGTTTATCTAAAAGAGATCATACAAATTCACTCTCTTTAAAAATGTTTGCAAAATTTGTAACAGTTGGGATGAATATAAGAATATCCCCATATAGTGTTTTGATGTGATCATAATGATTATATCAATAGGGCTGTAATAATCAGATTTTTTTTTTTTTAATCAGTTCTGGTTAGTTTTTGGTTAATCTGGCTGATTTCTTATAAAATACACCATTTATTGAGAACCCATAATCACTATGACTAAACTAACTGTTAACTAAAACGGTACACGGTTGATTCAAACGTGTTTATTGACTCTAAGATTATCTGATTTCTTTAAAAACAACTGCACTTTCTAAGCATTGTGCAAAAGCAGCGTTGGAATTTGTGTGTAAATGGGAACAATTGTTTTTTGACACTGTTATTAGTGGAGTTTTGTATTTGAAAACATCTCTGGTACCAGTCTCTAACAAGTAAAAGAATATCAAAGGCATTATGTGTGCATATTTGAGAAATATACAGTATGTATTAGTAGATGATATTGCATCCTTACAGACAAATACGTTTTTTGTTGTATTTTATAGAAATTTCGGTTTGAGATCGAAGATAAATTTGAAGAATTTTTTGGATTTCAGTTTTTATTTCTGTGAATATACATTGTTCATAAAGCATAATACCTAATACTTATTTTATCGGGCCATTTAAAATTTAAAGTGAGCAAAAATATAAGTACAGACATCTTGAAATAAATGAAAGTAAATGTCTTTTACTATGTAGTTGAATATCCCTTGAAAATATTGGCTAAACTTTTAGCACCAGCAGACTTAATTCAGACAAAAAATTCTATACAGAAATCCATAAAAATCCACAGAAAAATAAAAAATTACACAGAAATCCATCCAATTAAATGCTTTTCATCATACAGCAAGACAGTGACCTAAAACACACTGCCAACATAACAAGGCACTTCATTAAAGGGAGTCAATTACCAGACTTTAACCCAATTGAGTAGCACTTCACTTCCTGAAGGGGAGACTGAAGTAAGAAACTTCCCAAAACAAGCTTAAAGAAGCTGTGGTACAAGTCTGAAAAAGTCAAGTTTATTTTTTATAGCACTTTTCACAATGGACATTGTCTCAAAGCAGCTTTAGAGAAAAAATTGTTTAGTGACGTCGGTGTATCGCTGGCTTTGATGCTATGGGTGCGTTTAATTATGAGTAAATAATTTGCAGCAAATTATTATCTGATGTATTCATTGATAATTTTTGTAACAGATGCAGTACTGATGAATAAATACTGTCGAGAGCAAGTTAAAAAATTGCACCCCAAGGAATGTAAACCTACAGAAGCCAATACACTGAAACTAGTTTATTATGCACAGGACACATAATATATGTTGCATCCTCATTACCCAAAAAAATTAACTCCTTTACAAATGACAACAATTTCATGCAAGTAAATAATGCAGCGATCTTTTGAAATACTTTCAATCTAGGTAACTGTGAAACACATAGCATTGAATAAGGTACTTGTTTACCTTGGTTAAAATCTTTCACAGTAATTAGCGTAACAAGTCTTAACGTGTGTGTGCGTTTATTGGATCCACAATTTTATATGGCAATGCAGTGCCAACTGCTTCCAGTGCATCTGCCAGACAATTGACAAAAGTACAATGACATTGTGCTGAGTCAAAAAACAAAAGCATCATGCTTATCATCTTGTTGATATGGCTGTTGCTTTTCAGCTAGATGCTTTAAAAGTTTTCATGCTACTAGAGAGATGCTTTGAAATTTTTCATTGAGTAATATTTAGTATTGATTCTTGGTTTTGCCTCATAATCTCAATCTGATAATATATCCTCACCATTGTTTCAGCATCATTTAAGCCGCAGAACATTAAACAAATATTTTTTGTAGCTATAAGCTATATCTTTGTCAATTTTCTATAAGACCAGTTGTGACAGTAACTGAAAATAGTGGCTGCAAGCTTTATGGTAATGGACTAACACTATCATGTTGCTATTTATAATCATGATGTACACAGGGACTTGCACGGCACATGCTCTGCAGAAATGCAAAAAAAGAAAAGGATGATATTATGTGGTTGTCTGTAATGAGATGTTAATTCAGCAGTTTTTAAGGAGACTCTCAGCAATTTGTTTATACTCTTTCATTAGAAAAAAAATCCACTATTGTAACTGCACTTTACTTTGTGTCAGTGTACAACACACACTCCCTATTATGGATTATTTTTGATTGCAGCAAGACCTGTCATGCTTTATTGTTTACCCGTCACCCACAGCTTCAGTTTCACATAATATTTTCTACCAGCTGGAGATGTAAACAGAGCGCGGATGTGATGCAGACTCATATGGAATGTTAGCTTTGTGTCCAAAACGCATAAAGACTCGTTTGCAGAGTCTGGTCGGAGCAGCATTTTTATGTTAATATTAAACGTATTCACGGACTTTTTGTGTGTGAACTGTAGCACAATGAAGTGTTGTGATCGATGTGGGAGTATTTGTTAGCTGACTGTGTACATACAGATGAATTATAGGTGAACCTGGGTTTAAAAACAAAAGAACATCTATTTTATGGTTTTTCCATGAAATGATGTTTTCATACTGAAATGTTATTTTGTGTAGTCACTGAAAAGCCTGCGCATTACATTTCTGTCATGTTTCTGTAGCCCCCACCCCCTCACCCCAACTTATACTGTGCTGTTGATACGTGTTAAGATTTCGCAACTAAACCATTTTTAAGGACATTCTGTAGTGTTCCACTTTCGAGCTGTAACACAGGAAATGAAAAGCAGTCTTCACTTTAAGCAGTATAGGTTAATGTAAACACGCTGTTGGTTTAGAACGGAATGTGCTATTTTACAATGGTCATGGTTTTCTGTTACAGTGTCAACAAGCGAGCTACAGTATGACTCACTAACAATCCGGTTCTGAGGGGGGAAAAAAAAGTCCTCAGCTGGAATGACTTTCAGGAGCAAACAGAAAGATTGGCTTTAGGAGAAAGAATATGCAGTGCACCGGATTTAGCCACAAACAAATGTAAATTTCATGAAAAGGCATTTTCCATGATGGAACAAGCGCGGCACGTAGCACGCGCACAACTCCTTAATGACCTTTGAGCGAATGCAGTCATATATCCTACTGACTCAGGCAAGCTAATTCAAGGAAACTGCCAATTTTCAGCAGTATAAATGGAACAAAGTTAATGGAGGTTGATTAATCAGTGATGTGCTGATGTGTACACCATACACAATCTAGGATTTGTGTTGAAAATGATTATTAACCTTATAAAATTAGGTGCACGTGTTTTCCGGGTGCTTTTTTTTGGAAGAACAGCTCGATGCTAGACTTTGGTTGATGTTACCATAGAAAAGCTCTGTTGTTGGTTGGGAAACCCCTTCCCACCCATGAATCTGTCTTGTGTATTTTAGCGAAAGGCCTGTTAGAGGCAGCTTGTATGCATTCTTGGATAGAATAATAACATTTCAGTCAAATTGATGCAAACAGGTTTTCCTCAATTAAATAAGTAAATAAGTCATTTGAGCGAGTTGTGAAATCTGTACTTGATTTGAAAAATAATGGGTGTGACAAATTTCATAAAATATCATCAAACTTAAAGGTAGTCAGCTTTAGACATGAGTCTCTTGCTATGAACTGTTTTGTCAAGAATGCACGTTATTCTGTGAGCTCAGGAGGTGGAGTAAGACGAAGGCACGTCACATATTGGACATTTGATACAGCTGGTCACCTTCTCCACTCCCCCTTCGATTGCATCAGATATGATGTTCACATCCAAGCGCTTGGAAGAAATGCACCCAGATGGTTGTGTTTTTGCAGTGATGATGTGAGCAAGGGCCAGGCCAAAAGCTGCGACACAGGGAAACGATTTGAACACCGAAAAAGGCCTGAAATAGTTTGTCTGTGCAGGGAAACTGCTGGAGAGAGCTCCTATAAAAGGCAATGCTCAGGCTGTTTCTACAAGGAGAGGTAGTTTTAACCCTATGCTGACAACTGGGATAGAATATCATGCACATTCATATGAAAAAAATGATCTTTAATAAAAAAAATTAATTATTCAGTTGTGTAATTGAAATAAAAGCAGGGCAAATATTATTTTTTAGCTCTCAGATACCTCAGTATTTACTGACAGTTATGAAAGTTTAGTATTTCCTAACTGCCATGTCGTTATATATAATCATATAATCTGTTCGTCCAGGTTTAAACGGTCACTGAACATCTCAGGTGTTTTTGAATGTTTTTTTTTTCCTTAGCCTTATCAAGACACAGAGCAATTTTTAAGTTTTGGCTTTGCTTGAACACCATACACATTCTATTTGACAGGACTGTATCTAACAAATAGGAAAATATGAAAGATTTTTCAAATACATTTCCTTTATTAAAAAAAAATATATATATTAAATTAAATGTTTAGACTAGCATAATGCTGAAAAGTAGGCAACTGCTGTTGTTGCAGACAATACAGTTTGCTTGAAAAGGAAATCTGAGGAAGTCTAAGAACCACATACATACCGCTTATTGTAAAAGGTCATTTTCTTTTTTTTTTGACCGATTTATAAAAAAAAAAAAAAGTTTTAGAAAGTCGGATTTCAGCTTCATGCACAAACACATGATAATTCAGACAATTTCTGTTTTCAAATGTGTAAAAATGTCAATGTGTAAAACCCAATTTCTCATTGAGCTTATAAAAAAATATATATTTCTTTTTTCCCCATTTCATGTTTTCATCAGTTTTTGCAAAGTAGACAGTTACTAATTCATACCTGTTCCAGCAGAACAAATCAACCACCTATCATCTATTTACTGTTTTAAGACTTGCCCATAAGTATGTCTGAAATAAGCTTCGTGAGGATTGGTGGGCAGATGTGATTGTTTACTTCCTTTTAGGTGTGACTCAGCCAGGCCTGACAGCATTCCCTTTGACCCTACTCACACTATTATGTGAACATAGCACAGGAAAAATGTACATTTCTGTAATAGGAAATCAAGCCAAAGTCTGGAGCATAGAGGAAGAGGCGTGATGTTAAGGCGCCAAAGGCGATCAGCGTCTGAGGTTTTCTTGGCCTCCTGCCATTGTTAACATTCTTGAGGCTTTTAACTATCTGGGAACAGAATGTGCCTTCCCGTGTGTACTGAGCTTTACACGTTTACCTTTTTTTTCTCTCTACTTTTCTACTTGCTTCCTCTGACTATTCTTCCTTCCTTCTAACTTCTTTCTCTTCCTTCCAGGTTTGATATCTACAGGAAGGTGCCTAAAGACCTCACCCAGCCCACATACACTGGAGCCTTCAGTAAGTAGTGTTTACAACTTTCTTATCA
>NC_139587.1:7440714-7710714 GCF_946808225.1 Silurus aristotelis | reverse complement strand
ATTATTCCTGTTTTACCTTTAGCTGATTTTTTGTTTATTTTTTCTTTCCTCGAAGTATTCTTTGTAATTCTCCAGATTATTATTATTAATAGATTATTAATACTGAATGTATTTGTTTTGATGAATATCAAAGCATTAATTTGGCTGTTTATCTGTTCGAATAAGCTTTTCCCTCCAGTGACCTTTGCTAATAAGACATCATCTCAAAAAAAAAAAAAAAAAAAAGAAAAGGTTTATTTTTGAATGGAAGAAGTGACGTACTGGGATTTTTCCCCTGCTCATACTTTCTGTACACGATATTGAGCTAGATTTAGTGTTTCGGCACAGATTTGACTGTCCGGTGTTCTGTCAGTCCTGTAAAGAAAGGTTAAAAAAATCGCACCCATGTGGATGTATTATTGAGATGATTATTGAGATAGGTTTAGAGTAACATTGGGTGAGGTTTTTTTTTTCTCCTCTCTCTTCTTGCCTTGAATGAAGTTGATGCAATGGAACCTGCCCTGTTCCACAGAGAGCTTTCATCAAGATATAGTTAGTCAGTCAGTCTTTTCTTAAGTAGCTGCGTGATATTGTATAGGAATCTGCCAGTACCAGTGCCAAAGGTCAGCATTACTGTTCCACGTGACCTTCTGACACTCGGTGCAGAGTTAATTGCTAGAGTTGAATAGCAGTTTAACAGATGGGGTCAGTGGTAACTATTTGAAGACATTGTTGTCTAATGTACTGTTGAGCAGTTAGCTCTAAGTGGGGTCTGTAATTTGATTATTTATGTCATTTGTAAATCACAACCCATTATTACCAAAGTTCTATGTATTTGTGTTTTTGTAGTTATTGCAGATTGATGTAAAGGGTTGAATTTAAAACCCTAACAAAGAATAAAATAAAAAATAAATAAAATATTGCATTTGTTGGAGGGAAGTTCACGAAGAAGAAATTCTATGTCTGCATTAAATTTTAATTATATAATAATGTACACATTTGAATAATGAGCCAAAGATTTAAATAATTTATAAAATAACTCTGTCCTGAGGAGACATTTTCTTTTTCTTTCAGCTAAACATGTTTGTCTGCCTTCTTTTTTTTTACCTCTGCGTTTGAGCTTTTTTAATTGTCATTTTATGCATTTAATCATTCTAATCTATGTTCCTTTTTTCTCAGTGGTGGGTTTGGACATTCAAGATGAAATGGGAAGACATGAAGTTGGCCACATAGAAAACTCAATGAAGGTGCCACTCAACAATGGTTATGGCTGTCGTTTTGAGGGTGAATTCATTATTAATAAAGTAAGAAACTAACCTGGTTATACTGCATTGTACACCGTTCTACCTCTCAGACTTGCTTTTTTTTTGCCGTGACCTTAGCAATGTGATGCTTTTATTTTCTTTTTTTAATTGATCATTTAAAATAATCCATTTTAATTATTTTTTTTCAAAGAACCCGTCTACTGCATGGCAAATAAAAATGTATTAAAAAGGTGGAATTGAAAATTCATAATTCAAAGAACAAAAACTGGTTACATTTTCGGAAGTGAAACAACTGATTCGAAGGCTGTAGCTTACTTTCCTGATAACAAAAACATAATCAGGAGTCACTGGTGATTGGTGTAATAGAATAAATCAGATTTTAAAATTTTATTTATTTAATAGACTGAACAGCAAAACATGGTATTATCGATGCCAAAATGTGTTTTTGTCCCAGAGGCTTTAATTTACAAACCTATAAAAAGGAAGGAAATAATTGTTTGGATAGCACACTAAATCTTTTATCAGGTTAAGAAAAGCACACAGATCTATTCAGTTTGTAAGTTTGTAAAATATCAGTTTGTCTGCGGGGTTTCTTCACATTCTTTCTTCACCAGGTCCCCGGAAACTTCCATGTTTCCACACACAGTGCTACGGCACAGCCACCAAACCCCGACATGACTCACATGATTCATAAACTCGCCTTTGGGGACAAGCTGCAGGTCTGTTTTATTTATTTATTTATTTATTTATTTTATTCTAGTATATAATACAAATTCTTCAGCAGAATCTGACAATTTTATGTGAAATTTGTGTTGCAGGTCCAAAACGTCCAAGGTGCTTTCAATGCACTCGGTGGTGCCAACAGACTCGAGTCTAATGGTATGTTACAAATTTAATGCGAGTGTGTATGGACAGATCTGATTTAATTGCTTACCAAATTAAAACTGCGAGTAGGTTAATGCTATGATTGCAGTTTAGTAATGCTGTAGTGATGTAATAAGTCATGTCCCTCCTCATTATTTTTACAAACCACACAGAGATTCAAATGTTTAAAAGGTCAGCAGTTAGAATCATGGAGCATTACGTCAGAGTAATGACAGGGTATGATGAGAACAGACTGCCTAAAAGATTTTTCCAAAACATCAGGAAGACAGCATGTTAAGACAACTACATTATATGGAATTTAGCTGAATGGAAAAAAAGAAACACCAGAGCAATCGGCATTAACCTGCCTTTTTTTCCACTTTTGTGGCATTTTAAGTAGAAACCTAGTAAATGCTTCTAAGTCACTTATGTCACACTAAAAATAGTCATTATTTCTTACATACGTCATTGAAAAATAGTTCAAAATAAGTTGATCTTTCTCTCATATAGTCATCCAAAGTTAATTTTACGGTTTATTATTATTTAAGGCTTTGTGCTAAGGATAAAGTTATTTTCTCTCCTCAGCTCTGGCCTCCCACGATTACATCCTCAAAATTGTTCCCACCGTGTATGAGGACTTGTCAGGAAAGCAGAAGTTCTCCTATCAGTACACCGTGGCCAACAAGGTAAAATAGATATTTTGCTCCAGTAAAATGTTGTTTAAAAAAAAGACTGCGCTGTCTGCATGTCACCGGGTCATATTAATGCAGTGTACTTATTATTTCTGAATTACTCGCAAAAAAACATGAATAATAAACAGATTTAAAAAGTGTTATTTAACATTCTCCAGTTTCATTGCTTTGTAAAATTTATATATTTCCCTCTGGTAGTCATCATGAGAGAAATGTACAGTACAATTTACATAATTCTTTTTTGTCTTGTAAATTTCAGAAGATAGCAAAAAGTTCATTTTACCGAAGTCTGTTTAATGGATGTTCCACAAGATTGAATGCAACTATTAATAGATTGTCATTTTGTTTATCATTACTTAAAAATAAAAATCGCAATCATGTGTGTATTGCTGTGAAAATAATCCGCTTTGAGATTGACAACGTTGCATCTACGGGGTGTTAATTATTTTTCTGTAACAGTAAACGCCAACATGTTCGATTCACCTCTTAAATAACGTAATATAAAAAAAGTGATGTAAATCACTTGTAGGCGCAATACTTTAAAAAAAAGAAATGGGTGCTGACAGTTTTATGAGTTCTTATAAATGTGGGGAAAGTGTTCGCTCTAGGCCAAATGTTTTGGAAATAAAACAGCTTGAATGTGAAGGTTTAATCACAGGTTTTATTTAGTGTAATCTGTGTGTAATGTCAGAATTTGAAGATCATATCCACTTGCGTACTAAAAAACCTACATCTGTCGGTGTGTGAATGTGTATATATAATATATATATAATTATATAAGAGCAAAAAAAATCTGTTCTTTGCTCTTTTGTCAGGAATATGTGGCTTACAGTCACACAGGACGCATCATTCCTGCCATTTGGTTCCGTTACGATTTGAGTCCGATCACAGTGAAATACACCGAGAGGAGGCAGCCCCTCTACCGCTTCATCACAACTGTAAGAGATGCACACATTTTTCAGTAGTGACACCCTATATATGAGCTCATTCATACATGCATACATACATAGAGCTTCTACATTTACTGATCAGTACAGCATTATTTTATTCAATCTCCTAAATGAACGTAATTTTATTTAATCTTGCTGTTTCCTTATCCTCAGATCTGTGCCATCATTGGTGGAACCTTTACAGTAGCTGGCATTATTGACTCCTGTATATTCACAGCTTCTGAGGCTTGGAAGAAAATCCAAATAGGCAAGATGTCCTGAGAGCTCATCTCATTTGCTAGACATCTTATTTAAACCCCGCTGACTGAACACACCTGCCCTGGTATTCCACTATTGACCCAGAGTTCCCTTTAAAAAAAACAAATTACATTAAGACATTTCAAAGCAACTGGTCGGCCAAAAGTTCTCAATATGGCTATTGCACAGGTCAGAGAGTTAAATGTTACCTAGGTTACAAGAATGAAGGTTTAGGTTTTATTATGGTGTAATTCTGTATCTTTTTTATAATTATTCTTTATTTGTATTTTTGCAAATTGTGCAGTTTGAAGTTCTGCGCAGTTTCCTGATGTTCTTATGTGTTTCAGAGTGACATCACAAGTACTGTTTCTTGGTATTTCCTGTATACTCGATGGATATTTGTGGTTATCCAAAACTGGTAACTTATCGTGACTTATCATACTTTTTTACATTGCAGTACGTCCGACAATGTAATAGTGAGATTACAATATTGTATTAAAGATAGGATCCTGCACATCCCCCACAATTTTTAGGTTTCTTTTTACTTGCACAAGTTAAAGGAGATAGTGTTTGCCTACATGAACTGTTGTTGGTTATTTTTTTCTATTTTATTTTTTCCTTTTCTTTTGCATAAAATACTAATTGTACAATGTCAAAATCATGTTGGTGTTTACTTAGTTACATAAATGGCCTGTTGTGCCTTAAAGTGTTTTAAATTGACAGACCACAGTCGGTGGAGGTGAACCTGATCTAGATATTTGTTTTTAGATATTTCTACATCGATTATACTTTGTATCTGTTTTGAAAAAAATTAAGTTGTTCATTTGTGTAAGGGAAATGATCAATGCATTTGCCCACCGAAGGATTTTAAAAGAAGTGTATGAATATTAATTAGAATTTTTCCCCTTAAGTTTTAATGGATTTTTTTGTTTTTGTTTTTGTTACAATGCAGTTTACAGGTGGATAGTAACTTTATGTAATTTGTTTACTGCCTGTCAACCTGGAACAAGGAAATAACTGATCCCAGCTCTGATTAATAGATAAGTGGGTCGGGCTTTTTTTTTATAATATGTAGCAGTGTTTTATAAGTACACACAGAAGCGTAGGTGTATGTGGAAATGGGTTGGAAAATCACAACCACTGTTTTTAAAAGAAGAATCAATGCAACCAAACCGATCAACCAAAAAGGTACAAAAAAAGAAACTCTGCAAGTTGATATACAAAAAAATGGACTATGCTATGTGGACTTCTGCCCCTGTGATCGGTCCAGTTATTGTTTATCTTGGGTCAAATTGCAAACAACCTTCTAATCATCCCAGTTTGTTTTTTGGTTTGTTTGATCAGACCATTTGTGTTACTGAAACACTTTTTCACATTCCTTTTAAATTCAGACTATTGTAAAGTTTGCAAGAACACGATCAAAAGAAAAAATAAAATTCATCATTTGTTAACACTATTGGCAAAGTCAACAGTCTCTGAATTTGGGTTGTTTTTTGTCTGTAATTAAGATCATTTAAGCCGATTTAAAAGAAGATAAATTGCTTTATTTTTTCCCATTCTGGGCTGTATTTTGTACAAATAAACAAAAGCGTACACTTCATAACATGATAAATGCATCAGGAGTTAAAATATAATTTTTCTATTTGTGACTGGCGTAATGGTGCCACCCAGTGGCAGCAAAGAGAACATACTGAGAGGTGAAGGAAGTGCAGTAGAGTTCGGATTGTAAGGCAAGTTTGAGCCATGATTGATACGATGATGTCTTTCAGATAATGTTACAAGTTGGATGTTGCAGGGCAAGACGCCTCACTCATGGCCAGCTCCGGCATTGAAAAGAACTCGCTCATGCCTTCTTCGGCAAGCTGGCCATACTCATTGTTGTAAAAGGTCTGGCCACTGAGCTGGCTAAAGAAAATCGGCCGGTGTATGCTGATGCTTGTGCTGTTCTCACTTGAGCCATCAATCAGGTGCTCTGTGCTGTTGCCTGCTGCCTTACTAAAATACAGGAAAAATCAAATAAAATTACAGTTTAGTGCATTGCTCTAGTGCAGTCATTATTTATGATCAAAATGATTTAACTGACTGGCTCATACTGGCTCATTGACAACTAATTTTAGATAAATTTTTTTTAAAACCCTTGGTATAGGAAACTGCTAAATTCTCATCAATGATCATCACTCATCCTCTATAATCAGAACAATTAACAATATGTTGAAAAAACATCTATTCATTTAAAGGTTTATTATTTTCTAATAGGATGTCACCAATCTCAGTAAGTTCATAATTTATATTTGATGGATCAGTGAATGTATCCCTGTTATTAACGTATTAGGAGAAGCATTTGAACAGAGCTTACGTCTTCAACACAGCTCCTCTGTGCTTGTGCTCAAGCCTCTCCAGCTCTTCAGACGCCAACACCATTCCGCTGTCTGTCTGGCTGTCCTGCAGGAATATGGCTCTTTGTTAGGCTTATTGTAAACAGTATATGCTCAGTGGCTTCTTGATCAAATATACATTTTTGGTTTTTACTGTGCAAAGTGTGATGGTTCTCCATTAGAAACATACACCAACTGTGTACAATATTAGCAATAGCTGTACATCCATGTGGTTTTCCAATTAGTCAATCAATGTGGCAGCAGGGTATTGTATAGAAGTTTGCAGATACAGGTTAAGGGCTTTAGTTAGGGTTCACATCAAACACCAGGCTAAAGAAAATGTGATGGTTATAAAACCTTTACCATGGTATGAATGTTAGAAACAGATTGCCTGGTTTCAATATTTCAGAAACTGCTGATCCCCTACACAACAGTCTTTAGAGTTTACACAGAATTGGACAAGGAATAAAACCCTTCACTGAGCAGTTCTATGGGTGGAAACACCTTTTTGATGGTATATTTCAGTGGAAATGGATTGACCTTGCTGCCTGGAAAGACACAGTAACTCGAATTATGAAAGCTGTGCAGGAAAAAAAGGCAGACAGGCATAAAATTTCCTGTCACTTAATTTTCCAGTTTGGGTGAGTCTTTGCCCATGATAATATCAAGTTCTTGATCTTTGCCTAGAAGAGTGAATCCTGTTGTGGTCTTCTTTGCTTTTGTAACCCATACACCTGAAGTTTCCATGTGATGTGTATTCTGAGATGCTTTTCAGCTCACCATGGTTTCCTATAGCCTTGTCAGCTCAGACCAGTCTGATCCTTCTCCTCTGATCATTCTCATCAGCAAGGTGCAGCCTGTAGACCAGTTCTGTCTAATCTTTTCCAGAAGAGTCTGATGTGGGTGCAGACTTTTATTCAAACTGGAGCTACATTCTACAAGTTGATTGGCTTTCACTAGACTCGGTTGGATTCTGCTGTGTTGGAATAAAACCCCCATCACCCCCTTTTGGAAAAGATTGGACACGTCTGCTGTAGACCATCCACACCCAGCATGTTTTTTTGTTTTTTTGCACTATAATGTGTAAACTCTGTTGTATGTCAAATTCCCAGGAAATTAGTATCTGAAATGAACCAGCCCATCTGGTACCAACAACGATGCCTTGGATAAAGCAACATGATCTTATTTGTAAAACCTTCAATTTTATATTATTTTAGTAACAATAGCAACGTTGAAAGAAGGTCCTTACATGATGTGACTTATGAGAGGTCATCACCATCGGCAGCTCTTCAAAAGTTTTTACCCGTGAATGGCATGTCGTAGAGGGGTTTACCATCACACACCCAGAGAATGGCACGCAATTATAGTATCTGTAAAAAAAAAAAAGTGCCATGAGAGAACAACAAAAAAGGTTTCATGACCATTTCATAAGTTTTTGAATATCTTACTTGTGCTTGCGAGTCTGTCAAAACCCACACGTAACATGGCTCATATAAACCTCAATTAATTAGCTTTAAATCATATAAATAATGATGACTGCATTTTAAATCAAGATTTCAATAGTAACTTATGTATTTAAATCATACACACACAATAAAAGAAATTTGTGAACCCAGTCATTTCAAGGCAGGCATACTTTGTCTAAAAAAAAAAAAAGGACAAGATTTGACAATTATTTTTAACAAAAAGGGTTCAATCTTATCTGTTTACGCTGTTGCAGTGTGTGTGAGGACAGTACCTGGCTGGCATTGTGTTACAGGCCAATCTCAACTCTTCCTCTGATGGAGGTCTGGAGGAGGCCTGAGAAAACCCATCATCCTCTGAGCTCTGTGAGCCACTGAAGGGGATGTCCTGAACATGAAGAGGAAATCCACTTACATCTCAACATAAGTTTTTATTAACACCTAGGTATACCTCTTTTTTTTACTTTGTTCACTAAAATTGATATCAGTAGTGGCAGTAGAAGTTCAAAGGCTGAAGCTCTGGGTTATTGATCCCGGCACTGACAAGCTGCTAATGTTGGGTTTTTGAGCAAAGCCATTCCGTCCTTGTTGTTTTAGGCACACTATAAAATGGCTATCCCTGTCCTCTGAATCCAACTTCCTAACAAGCTGGGATAATGTGGAGAATTTCACTGTATGTGACAAAAAATCTTTTTCTTATGCTTTGATTCAGCAGTTCATTTGAGGTTCATTGTCTATATACCCATGTAACATGCTAATGCACATTCAACTTCCAAAATTCAAATGCCTGAATAAAAGTTACATCACCAAAAGTCTGCCAAATTTCTTACTGGTAAGCTGTTGTCCTGTAAAAGGTCTCCCAGTATCCCTACCAGGGCAGGAAATGTAGGCCTTTCTCTGGGCTCACCCTGCCAGCAGGCCAACATAATCCCATATCTACCAGCAGGGGGACACAAATACACACAAACTCTTCATTAGACACTTGCAGGTTAATTTCATAATTCACCCTCTGTAAAAAAAATAAAAAAATAAATAAATAAACTGATTTAGAGATTCAGTGCAGAAATGTGCTTACATTTCTGGCGAAGCCGTCTCAGGAGCCCTCATCCTGGTGCCATCCTTTAGCCGTTTACAGAAATCCTCATCAATCTGGATGCCGGGATAAGGCGAGGCACCTGTGGTGTACAGAAACATTTCGAGAGGTTTTTTTTTATTGAGTTCAATTTAAATTATTTTATTTATTTTCAATTTTGTTTAGTAATCTGCTCAAGGTATAAAATAAAAATCAACATAAATCTAAATTATATATTGTTATATACATCATTTATATTATTATATTACATATTATTATATATTATATAGTATATATTAAAGCTGACAAATCCAGGCACAGAGCTTACCTAATGAGAATATCTCCCACAGCAGCACGCCAAAAGACCACACGTCGCTCTGACTGGTGTAGACTTTATCAAAGATGCTCTCAGGAGCCATCCACTTAAGAGGCAGTCTGGCCTGCAGAAGCAAATGCACATCAAACTGAGTTCACATCGAGTTCACTTTTCCCAAACCATCAACGCTTTTCAAGTGACTGAGAAAAGTGAAGCCATTCTACAGATTCAGGGTGTAATTATTGGTCTTGTGATGTACACTTTAATTGGAACCACTTGCACATGCATTCAGTTTTCCAAGATGATAAATGTAATCTTAATGTCTGTGACTAAAGCATGGAGGTCTGAAATTTTTTTTAAATATCCAACCAACTAGTCTGGGGTACCACCACATCATCAATAAAGTCACAGTAATCACACTTTTACCCTTTTTTCATGATCTGTATCTGCATAATATTTTTTAAAAGTTTTATCCACTTGGAAATGTTTATGGTGTGGGGAAAATCAGAGATGTGGTCTGTTTCTTTCGTACATTGCCTTTCCGGACGTAATCTGGGTCCTTGTAGATGTCACGAGCCAGTCCAAAGTCACAAATCTTCACCACATTGTTCTCTGACAGCAGAATGTTCCGGGCTGCCAAGTCTCGATGGATGCACTGGCAGAACAAGATCACAAGAAGAATGTGAATTGTAGGCAGGGGAGTGGAACCCTCGTGCACAAACATTTCCCTCAGCATAACTGTTTCCATGCCAAATTCTTATTTTTCTATATTTTAGTATTTACTTCTGTTCTAATAGAAATATTGAAGTTGAGTTAAGTTGAGGATCTATAATGTCACTAGTCAAAATGTGTTGTGTGTGTGAATATTTTAATGAATATTATAAATATTATAACTATTCCGCTTTATTGATACGCGTCTTCCTTTTGAGACAGTAGATCAAAATAAAAATGAATTTTTGTGGAATTAGTTTATACTGTAAAATCCATTGTAACTGGATCTTTGTTTCATTTAGGATGATTTAACCTCTGGGTCTGACTGCATGATTTGTTACATTACTTCTTTTGCAGCACTGACAGGAGCTCTACACAATAATTAATGCACCCTTTCTAACATATTATTATTTAGTGAAACTTTCTGAGAGTTGTTTTGCTTAAAAGGCGTTTCCCGTGTCAGTGCTTGGTAATAAACAGAGGTGAAGCTGTAACATTTTCTGACAATGGAATGTCAACACAAAACAATGCATTACAAAATGATGTGCAATTGTGCATTATATTGCTGCAGCGTTATGCAATGGGTTTACCTTGCGAGATGCTAAGAACTCCATCCCTCGTGCCACCTGGTAACTGTAGCATATTAGATCCTCTATTGTAAGAGGCTTCTTCCAGAGGTCCTCCACTTAGAAATAAGATATAAATTATATGCAAAAAAAAAAAATACAAAATCACTTACTAATTACTTACAATTATTGACATAATGAACGAGTACAAAATATATGGTTTGGAAGAATGAAGTTGAGTATGAGTCATAATTCACATCATTCGTATCACATCCTCTTATAAATGGGCTAAAGTGCTTTAAAAAAATCATCATAATGAAAAGTAATAATACAATAATTATAATTATAATACAAATTATGAATCGTTGGAAGATAATGTGTAGGCCACCATGATTGCCACTGATACTGATACTCTCTGATTGATTGGCCCTACCATCTAATAATCACCTCCAGCTGCCACTGTCATGAATAGCGCATATACGCAATAGAGATGTAAATGAATTTTAATCTTAACATTATTTGAATTAAATAAATATGCAAAAACAGATTTCAATAGTATGTGGGTAGTATTTTTTGTTTGTTTGCTTGTCAGAAAAGTTCACATCGGCTAAACATGCGCCTGACTGAATCTGCTTAGTTTATAGAGCTGAAGAAAATGACAAATTGCTCTTTTTTGTTATAATGTATAAAGTCCAATAAGGCATGCCCACTTCAAATTTAAATCCAAGTACAGATACACATACAGATAACAGCATTTATTTGCATATGACGTAGTAGAAACTTACTTTTTTCTGTGGAGGAGCTCTTTGAGCTGGATTTATCATAAAGCTGATTCGGGGTGCTTCCAGAGGAAGAAGGTTGACAACTTCTCTGCTCTACCTGCCCAGCCTCCATCATCCTCCTCACCTGGCTCCGGGTTTTAGGGGACCGGTCCTGCAGAGGAAAATAAATGTACAGTGAGACATAAAAGCTACTGCATTTATTATCTCTGTGGTGATCAGGTGATCTGGAGTTTTCATGAATATACTTGTTTATCTTGTAGAACAATAGATATTGATGTTGATGTGAAAATTATTTTTGTTTATATTACAGAGACAGAAAAACGTATCCTGTTATACATATACACATTAATGTTTTGTTTATATGCTAATATGTCCCCATACTCCTGGAGAGTTTGCCATATGAAAACACAGTGCAGATACACCATACTCTGCATTTTTGAAATAGGATTAAGACTGGTGGTGGTGGTCTTGTTCTGATCCAGCCAACATGATTTGACTTATTTATTTAATTAAAATTATGAGAGTCTACTGTAGTTTACTGTAGGTCACATACACATAATTGAAAATATTTTCTTTTTTTTTTCAAAATGTAATTGCAAAAGGAGTGGGTGCTTCCTCCTTTTGCAATTACATTCTGAAAAAAAAGAAAATATTTTATCACTAGGATTTCAAGAAGACCATTAGGCTATTGTTAATGTGCTTTGCGTTTACTTCTATACATTTGTAATTTTATACCAAAGATTAATTACTGAATTAATAGCAGTAGTAATGACATCCTGCATCCATGTATCCTGAAGCCAAACAAATAAGTCATGAGGACTTGGCTCTTTACACAAGCTATATTATTCCATTTCCATGGAAACAGACTACATCTTCTTCTTCTTCTTCTTTCGGCTGCTCCCATTAGGGGTCGCCACAGCGGATCATCCGTCTCCATACCACCCTGTCCTCTATATCTGCCTCTTTTACACCAACTACCTGCATGTCTTCCCTCACCACATCCATGAACCTCCTCCTTGGCCTTCCTCTTTTCCTCCTACCTGGTGGCTCCATCTTCAGCATTTTTCTACCAATATAATTCATGTCCCTCCTCTGCACATGTCCAAACCATCTCAATCTCGCCTCCCTCACCTTGTCACCAAAACATCCTACATGTGCTGTCCCTCTAATAAACTCATTTCTAATCTTGTCCATCCTCGTCACTCCCAACGAAAACCTCAACATCTTCAGCTCTGCTACCTCCAGCTCCACCTCCTGTTTTTTACTCAATGCCACTGTCTCTAATCCATACAACATCGCAGGTCTCACCACAGTCCTATAAACTTTCCCTTTCATTCTTGCAGATACTCTTCTATCACAAATCACTCCTGTCACTCTTCTCCACCCACTCCACCCTGCCTGCACTCTTTTCTTTACTTCCCTAACACACTCTCCATTACTTTGCACTGTTGACCCCAGGTACCTGAACTCCTCCACCTTCTCCACCTCTTCACCCTGCAACCGCATCACTCCACTGCCCTCCCTCTCATTCACACACATGTACTCTGTCTTACTCTTACTGACTTTCATTCCCCTTCTCTCCAGCGCATATCTCCACCTCTCCAGGCTCTTCTCAACCTGCTCTCTACTCTCACCACAAATCACAATATCATCTGCAAACATCATAGTCCAGGGAGACTCCTGTCTGACCTCGTCCGTCAACCTGTCCATCACCACTGCAAACAGGAAAGGGCTCAGGGCCGATCCTTGATGCAGTCCAACCTTCACCCTGAACCAGTCTGTCGTACCTACTGCACACTTTACTGCCGTCACACTGTCCTCATACATGTCCTGCACCACCCTCACATACTTCTCTGACACACCTGACTTCCTCATACAATACCACAACTCCTCTCTCGGCACCCTGTCGTACGCTTTCTCTAAATCCACAAATACACAATGCAGCTCCTTCTGTCCTTCTCTATACTTCTCCATCAACATCCTCAAAGCAAATAAGGCATCTGTGGTGCTCTTCCTCGGCATGAAACCATACTGTTGCTCACAGATGGTCACCTCTTCTCTCAGCCTGGCTTCCACTACTCTTTCCCATAACTTCATGGTGTGACTGATCAACTTAATTCCCCTGTAGTTACTGCAGGTCTGCACATCTCCCTTATGCTTAAAGATCGGTACCAGCACACTCCTTCTCCATTCCTCAGGCATCCTCTCCCCTTCCAGAATCCTGTTAAACAATCTGGTTAAAAACTCCACTGCCATCTCTCCTAAACATCTAAACGCTTCTACCGGTATGTCATCTGGTCCAACCGACTTTCCATTCTTCATCCTCTTAATCGCTGCTCTCACTTCCTCCTTACTAATCCTATCTACATCCTGCTTCACCAACTCCACATCCTCCAACCTTCTCTCTCTCTGATTTTCCTCATTCATCAGCTGCTCAAAATACTCCCTCCATCTTCTCAACACACTCTCCTCACTAGTCAACACATTTCCCTCTCCATCCTTTATTGCTCTAACTTGCAGTACATCCTTCCCAGCTCGGTCTCTCTGCCTGGCCAATCGGTATAAATCCTTTTCTCCTTCCTTAGTGTCCAACCTCTTATACAGCTCCTCATATGCCTTTTCCTTGGCTTTCGCCACATCCCTTTTAACCTGCTGCCGCATCTCCTTGTACTCCTGCCTACTCTTCTCATCACTCTGTCGATCCCACTTCTGTTTTGCCAATCTCTTTCCCCTAATGCTCTCCTGCACTTCCTCATTCCACCACCACGTCTCCTTGTCTTGCTTTCTATTTCCAGATGTCACACCAAGTACTTTTCTAGCTGCCTCCCTCATCACTCCTGCAGTAGTTGCCCAATCATCCGGCACCTCTTCACCACCACCAAGCCCCTGTCTGACCTCTTCCCTGAACCTCACACTACACTCTTCCTCCTTCAGTTTCCACCATCTTATTCTTCTTTCAAACCTTACTTTCCTCCTCTTCTTCTTCGCCTCCAAAACCATCCTACAGACCACCATCCGATGCTGTCTAGCTACACTGTCCCCTGCCAACACCTTACAGTCTCCAATCTCCTTCAGGTTGCATCTCCTACACAGAAGATAATCCACCTGTGTGCTCCTTCCTCCACTGTTATACGTCACCCTATGATCCTCCTTCTTCTTAAAATACGTGTTCACCACTGCCATTTCCATCCTTTTAGCAAAATCTACCACCATCTGCCCTTCCACATTCCTCTCCTTAAAACCATACCTACCCATCACCTCCTCATCACCTCTGTTCCCTTCACCTACATGCCCATTAAAGTCTGCCCCAATCACCAATCGTTCTTTCCTAGGTACACCATCTACCACTTCATCTAATTCACTCCAGAATCTTTCTTTCTCCTCCATCTCACAGCCAACTTGTGGAGCATAGGCACTGATGACATTTATCATCATCCCTTCAACTTCCACCTTCACGATCATCACCCTATCTGAAACTCTCTTCACCTCCACTACACTCTTACTGTATGCTTCTTTCAGAATCACCCCTACACCATTTCTCTTCCCATCCACACCATGATAAAACAGTTTAAACCCACCTCCAATGTTCCTGGCCTTACTCCCTTTCCACTTGGTCTCCTGAACACACAACACATCTACCTTTCTCCTCTCCATCATATCAGCTATCTCTCTCCCTTTACCCGTCATAGTACCAACGTTTAAAGTACCAACCCGAACCTCTACTCTCCTACACTGCTCCTTTTCCTGCCGTCTCTGTAGACGCCTTCCTCCTCTCCTTCTCCTCCTTCGGCCAACAGTAGCCCAATTTCCACCGGTACCCTGTCGGCTAACGATACCTGTGGCGGTCGTTGTTAACCCGGGCCTCGACCGATCCGGTATGAAATTCTCATTTGTGATCCGCATATTTGATTTGGCACATGTTTTACGCTGGATGCCCTTCCTAACGCAACCCTCCCTATTTACCCGGGCTTGGGACCGGCACTAAGAGTACACTGGCTTGTGCCCCCCTAATGGCTGAGTTTGGAAACAGACTACATGCACCCTACAAATGCCACTGAACTTTGCAATAAAGTTATTGCAAATGCAAACGAGTCTCATGGCGGTGGGGGGGTTGGGGGCGGGGGGGGGGGGGGGGGGGTTGGTACTGGTTGGGGGTTGAAGATATTGTTGTTTTTTTTAAACGATTTAGTGAAGAAAAGCTGTCTTCAGAAATTGACAACCAACAAAAGAACACATTATTGCTTCTTCATATTTCCATATGCACTCTTCCTTGATGTCTCTTTCCTACAGACACCATGTAGTGCCATTTCCTTTTATGAATCTGACTCAAATATGGTCATTATCTTAATTATCTCCAACAAGCAATCATAATCAATTGTAAGGCCAACAGCTCTTCCATAGTACTCTGAACATGTGTCTAGTGGGCCTAATTAAAAATAAAACAGCTGTTTTCCAGCTAAGGGGGACATGTTTGTGTAAAAATCACATCTATAAAGTGGCACTGCTGGAGTCAAAATACAATGGGAACTGGGAAAAAAGACTAAATGGGAAAATAAAATGAATAATCTTCCCATGGCATCATTTTAAACTCCACCACATTATATACAGTAGATGTAATTTAACCAAACACATACCCATGATTTACCCAAACACAAGCCCCTGAACTTTTACATTTAACAACAGTTTTTTACTTGTCTTAGTTCACTGGGTTTACAATGACATGATTCTGGTGATGAAACTCTTCTGAATCATACCCTGTATGGCAGAAAAAATTCCCTCTTTGCCCGCAGGTAGTTGGATAAATTTCCATATTTGCAGTACTCCACCACAACCATGAGGGGACCTTAAAAAAATGACAGGTACTTAAATCAGATATAAAATAAATATATGATAGTTATAGATTTTTATTATCTATACATGAAGCAGTTGGACTAACCATTGGGTTTGGTGCAAGCTCCCAACAGGTTAACCACATTCAGATGATTTCCTATGTGGATGAGGATTTTCAGCTCAGACATGAGGGCTTTATGCTCACTGGCTGTCGCCCCCTCTATGATATACACACAATGCAGTTTAAAACAGCTTGAAAGAATATGCTAAATAAGTAAATCACAGACTAACACACGACTTCTGTATTTAATAGACAGTGATTCATGTTTTTATTTAATGTGTTTAATTATTAAGTAATAATGACATGCCAAATCTTTTATGGTAATCCAATTTACTCTAAAATACCCAAATCTAATTTTCCTCTCAGTTATTATTAATGTAAAGTATATTTGAAAAAGTAGGTAAGTAATACAAAAACGATCTTCCCATTTCTTTCTTTCAAGTTGAAAACCTAAAACAGAAACCACTTTGTTTTGCCTTTATAATTAAACCAAATTCAATGCTGTAAAACATTGTTCCTTTTTACCCAAGAAAACCAAATAGGCCATTTTAACCCAAATAAAACATAAAGACTAATCATTCTAACCTTTGAGCATCTTAACAGCCACAGTGCCAAAACTGCTCTTCTTATCACTGCTATAGATGGAGGCCTCAATCACCTTCCCAAAAGCACCATGACCAAGCACCTTCCCTGTTGAAAGATGATCAGTAATGATATTATTACTTAATCACAGAGGATAAGAGTATAATTTACTTTTAGAGTCCTGGTTTATTGTCTTTGCAATAAAAATGGTACTTTGACAGATTGCAGAATGGCAGTATAAATCCACAGGTTTGTAGTTAAAAGTAAAAAAATTCAAATTAAGGACATCTGGTGAGACGACAAGGATTGAGCAAGAATAAATAGGAATAAATAATATAAATGAATATAGTATACTGATTTAAATGCCACATCTAATCACAACCCTGTTATTATCTTCTACTTGAAGCATACCACTGAATATAACTGAATATAAATCAAATACAGATGTATTTTTACCACTGCGTACCAAGCCGCAAACGGTCCCTTGAAATTTCCCATTGGCTGGAATCGTATGGCAGATATTCACATTGTTCCTCCAGAGGCACCTCACCTGGATCCATAATAATAGATAGATAGCTTGTCTTGATATCAGCTGGGTTCACCTGCAGGACAACAACATCACAACAACATTACCAATGCTGGCTTTTTGTGGCGACTGTTATCTGGAGGTCAGCCAGGAGCAGCAATTACGTCTTGTAGATTTCACAGACTGTGACTCCATTTCATATAGCAGCAGTCACCTGAACTCTGCTGAGTCAGATAGTAATGGGGTTTCTGATTTATTGCTCTTGCGGAATGGTATACACCTTAGACAGCATGCAACAGACAAGTACTCTAGGGGATTAGCAGTGAGTTAAAAACAAACTCAACATGGGATAGAAATCACGATTCAAAGCTTCACTGACCCGTTTGACTTTGCAGAAGATTAGGATGAGAAGAACCCAAAAGAAGATGGCAATTACTCCAGTGCCGATAAGGATCACGATTTCCACATTTGTGTTGTTGTTAGATCCTGATTAAGGAAAACATGTGGTACATGGTGTTAGGTCATTTCCTGATATCTGTGCCTATTCACATGATTAAACATCCTGCAAAACACACCACTCTTTCATGTTCCCATCACCAGTTGTTCCATCAAACACGCAAAAGCCTGAAACAGTAAATCCAGCATCTCTGTGAGTAAGGGCACTTTACTGTGTCCTCTCTCGAGTGGAATAAGTGAGTTTACTAACATGGATAAGATATAAAAAAAAACTTCCTACTACCTTCCAACTTAACTGCTGAATTTGCGAATAATATTAAACCGTATAAGACGTGTCAAGCTGTAATAAATATCTTAAAATTAAAAAAAGTTGTATGAAACATTTCTTTTTATAACTTTTATAGTATATAAAAAGGTGTGGAAGCACAGAAAGTGTGTAGCACATGTGTGGGCAATAAAGAGAATCTCACCGATTACAGACACTGTTGCTGAGGATTGAATGCAGCCTCTTTGGTTGCAGGCAGTGCAAGTGTACAGACCTGCATCCTCCTCACGCACACGCTGGATGCTGAGTGACTGGTTAGAGTCCTGCAGAATGATCCCTGTGCAAATCCACAAAGCTGTCAATCAAAATGTGCACAGTGATTGTCAATCAAATCAAAGTTTCAGTGATTTGATTGACTGGATCAGTTTCAGGATCAGTTTCTGGATCAGTGCTGTCCTGCACTAGTTTCATGACTATCTATCTATCTATCTATCTATCTATCTATCTATCTATCTATCTATCTATCTATCTATCTATCTATCTATCTATCTATCTATCTAGTTAGCTAGCTAGCTAGCTAGCTAGCTGTAATACACCATGCTGCCACCAGGGGGCAGTTAGTTAAGCGTTAGTTAAATTTGCCCTATTTTTTCTTTGTTCATTTCAAATCATTACAATCTCTGTGTCCTGTACACTTACAATATAACCACAATTCTTTTTTAACAGAGCACCCATTTGTGGTACCCAATGGCAAATGTGGCACCCAATGGCTAATTCTGTGACAAAATCTTTTCATGTTGCTTTTTTCTGTTTTATAATCTACTGCTACCTGCAAAACTAAAACAAACAAAAAAATTATGCAAAATATAGAAAGCATGCTGTTCAGAACAATTTTGTCCAAGTTTTAGTCCCTCACAAAAAATGTCAACAGAAACTAGTTTGATTTATTGTATTGCAGGCTTGAGTGCTTAAGGTGCCCTTCAAATTATTTTTTACAGATTATTAGATGCCCTCCTGGGACTAAATTCAAGAATACAAACTGTGTCTTTAAGATATAACTGCTTCTTTGGAGTTATTACAGTGGTGTTGTCCAGGTCAAGGCCTAAATGAAGTGTCATATTACATTATGTGAACAACACCCAGACTACTGCCATGTGTTGATGTTCAGGTTCTCCTGATACAAACATCGCAAATGCCTTCCATTTGTGAGCTATGGTGCACTCTGTGTAATTGGTAGCAGGAGAGCATCAAGGTAGCCTTCGCTTTTGCCTAAAACACTAGAATGCATTGGCTTTAATGGCCCCCATGCCAGAGTGTTTATGTGTTCAATTAGTTAACAAGAAACATAAGGTCAATGCTGATAGACTAGGTCACAAAATCCTTGTGATCCCTCTAGTATAATTAATCAGAGGCAAACCTGATTCAACACACATTACAACCAGGCACCCTGGCAGCATAGCAACCTCAGTCTATTATTGAACTCTGTCTGCCCTGTACACACACACACACACACACACACACACACACACACACACACACACACACACACACACACACACTGCAAATACACACATAAGCACTGTAAATCCTGTTGGCCAAAAAGGCTTGGTGGACATACTCTATAAACACACACATTCATTTTCAAAGCTGTCAACACGCATAGCTCAGATTCACTGCTGTTACATTCCAGTGCCAAAGCTTCAATTCCTTGCTCCAGTGGTCCACCCAGCATCTGTCTATCACACCAAATGGAGCTCCACTATGCACTTGAATAAATACATTTCATTGTGAATTTGTGTGTGCGAACAGAACGAGGCACAAGGCAGACACCGAAATGATCAGGAAACTATAACTTTAGTGAATACAAAATCTGAAGTGATTTATTTTTAACGTGAGATATTTATGCTTTTTTGAATCTGCATTATTTCTTTTCCTACATTTTGTACAATGGAGGAAAACAGACCATAAGCTGACCTGATATTTGATGGAGAGGTTGGTTGTCTTTAAACCAAGAGAGCTGGGGAGAGGGAGTGCCTTCCACATCACACTCAATATGTAGAGATGCGCTCACATTCACTATCTGATTGATGGGGTTGCGCCGATACCTCGGGGCCTCCAGAGCTAGAGACGAGTGAGGAAAACAGAGAATGAATGAAATAAACAAACAGAGTGGCACAAAGATAGACAGTCTGAAAATGACAAAGAGAAACCACAATGAATGAAGTTGTGCCACTCTGTTCATGTTTAGTGACATATCACCTGTGGATTCAAAGCAAGATTAATATATTAACTTTGTTTATATGTTTGTGTTGCTTGTAAGAACTAATCATACTAAAATAAAAGCTAGGTTTTCATCAACAAAGTGAGATATAGAACTGCTGCAAATCAAGGAAACATTTTACTACATAAATTGTTAACGCAGTTCATAAAATGATTACTTCTGTGTGCTGTAGCTGTAACAGTAGCTTTGACAATAACTCCAGGTGCTGCATGGTAGATGACCCATGCAATCAAAACCAATTTTAAACATCACAAACTGCTATAATATATGTGCAATATTTAAATGTAATGCCTTAAGTCAAAACATTACATTAATATTTGCATGAGGAAGGACATGAGTGTACGCAGCTGCTTAAATAGATTTTTGGAGACCCATCCAGATTAATCACCTGTGAGTAGTCTAAGACGAGGATTTTCAATAGCAACTTCATCTTTGATATCAACTCTAATATGTTGTAACTTCAAATCAAGAAGCAATTAAAAAATAAAATGTAAAGAAGACAATACAATAATATATAAATAAAAAATATGATTGCAAACATTGAAATAAACATTGAATAGGAGTCTTGAATACAGTATATTTCTACATGAAAAGTTCTAGTCTTAATAATGACATTAACCACTACAAATTTGTTACAATTACAACCAAATATGAAAACAATATGGCTTTATTTCATATTATACAGCAGCTATGGTAACTATTTCATTATTTTTTAATAGCCTTTTTAATATTTATACCCCCCTCCAAAGGTTAAATGTCTGTACTTCAACTTGATGAAGTCATATAATTATAATGTGTTTGGGATATAAGCTATTTAATGATTTTTAAATCTGCCTAATAAATAGCCTAGAAAAATAGAAAAAGATCTTTTAACTATAATAACAAAGCATTTACCTACTATGTTGACTTTACTATGTTCACCTACTATGTTTACTTGAAGTAAGTTTTTAATTAATTGTATTTACTACTGACCATAAATAATATTACATGTATTTGCTGTGTGGTTGTGAAGTTTTAAAGCCCCAACCTTACATGTGTTTACATCCAAATGACTTAATACTCATTTTATGCTCTTGTATGTTTGCAAGATACAATTGCACTTAGACGCATCTCTGTTTTACCCAAACTTCACACCTGCCTGCAGAAATCCGTTATCTAGCTGTCTGTCTAGCCCAACATCCATCTAAACACCAACACATGCAGATTTATTATACATTTTCCCTTAATATGTACACTGAACTCAACTCAATATTTAAAAAGCATGGAAGACCCTAAAGATTCAAAATATAAGTATATTATATAGTGTATACATTATATGTGGACACCTGACCATAAGATTTAACTGTGTGTTTTGTGAACATCCAATTTCATATTTAGAGCCATTTACTGTTACAAAATCCTCCCTTATCCTGAAAAGATCTTAGAGGCTGGTTGTGAAGATTTGTGCTCATTTAGTCACAAGGTTGTTAGAAAAGTCAGCTACTTTTGCAGACTGATGAGGCCTGGGATTCAGTCAGCAGGCCAATTCATCATTATTATTATTATATTATATTTATTTATAATAATAATATATATTATTATCATTATTTAATTTACTTTTATTTTGTCCGTATAATGTACAAAGTTTGGATTTCGAAAGCTCATACACATAAGAGAACCCGGGCTTACCCTTTACAGAAATGTATTTTCGGTGGCAGTGCTTATCACCACTCTGCCGGTTCTGCACCTCACAAACGTAATTGCCTTCATCCTGCAAATGCACTTTGGGAATGCTCAGCTCCAGCACCCAGTTGTTTGTGTAGGAGTCGAAAGAGAGGTTCCCAACCAGAGGCTCAGCATACTGGTGCAGGCTCTTACAGTCCTCTGGAGGCACGGCTTGTGGGTCTAGACGATACCAGCGCAGGTTCTCGTATGTGTAGTTGTCAGCGCTGCATTTCAAATTAACAGGCTTCAGCTCCAATAGCTCTTCCAATGGCTCCATATCAATCCCAAAGCCTTCTGGAATGGCTAAAAAGAAAGAGCTAGTAAAATCAAGAGTGAAATGGAGTATACTCTGGTTTAGACATCTAAATGGAAGGTCATGAGTTCAAAATCCCGGCAGCACTAAGCTGCCACTGCTGTGCCCTTGAGCAAGGTCCTTAACCCATAACTGCTCAGGTTTATAAATTAGATAAGTCATTTGGATTAAATGTACAAAAATTTTTAACTACTATGTCAATTTGTGCTAGGAAATTCAATTTCAGCAAATGCAATTTGCAAAATCAGCTAAATTCTGTGCCTATTGCTGTATGGACTTTCATCTTTTTATTTTGTAATCCATCATCTTTATATTTATTTTTTTGTCTTGATTGTTGGAGTGTCTCCTTTAAAAGTCCTCATTAAAATGCAGAGCGGTGCTTACTGTGATAGATCATAGAATCTGTGTTTGGAGAATACATTTGGAGACATAACTGAACTTAATATTATTATAAAAGCCAGAATATGGTTCGATGTAGGTCTGAAAAGATTGGCCAAGACAATTAGGGCGTTGGCTTTGAGGACACTAGATTTTAGAGTGAATTATATTTCATGGGAATATTTTGTTTATTACACAAGGTTGTAACAATGTGAGCAGGGTAAAGTGATGAAAAAATGCTTGCCCTAATGACCTTACATAACCTGTTTCATTAGCAGTTTAAAATCCAGTGATATGAAACCACATAAGTTTGTAAGAAAACTTAACAGGAACAGGACTGGAAAAAAGCATTTTTATTCATTAGAAAAAAATGTATAGTTAAAGGCATAAATATATTTGATGAAGTGTTTCCTATGGAGTAAGCAAAACTTACTGGTCACATAAAAGTAGATAATCATCTCATCTTTTCCCACTTTGTTCTCAGCAGAACATTTGTACATGGTCGAAACGTTTGCGTTGGGTATGACCACACGGCCAACTGTCTGCAAAAAAATCAAAAAGCAAGCACATCAAATCAACAGAAACGTGTCTTTTTCCCCAGAAATTTTGATTAGAGATGATGAGTTTGCTGGTTGACTCCTATTTTTCCTTCTGCCACTCCTTTTCTCAGCCTACACAAAGGATATGACTTCACAGGTGTGCCAGAAAACAGGAAGCAAGTGTTCTGCGCATACATGTTTATTCCCTTTCCCTCCAGGAAGTGTGGAAAGGAAGAAGAGTTTAAATATTTTGAGTGTGGAAAGGCTGAAGCTCACCACCTTTCCCACTTCTTGTGATTGACAAATGTTTGTCACGGTTCAGATATTTTGGTCACATGTAAAAAATGAAACATTAAAACAATGGATCCAACTGATGCTTGGGAGCTTTTTAAACATTAAAATGTTCCTGGTATATATATTAGGGCGAAGAGTATTAAAACAAAAAACAAACCTTTTGCTTGCCATCCACTGTCTCATTCCATGTGTCCATGCTGTCAATTGTGTTCAGAGTGTGTTCAAAGTCCAGATCAAGCCAGTCCTGACAGAGAGGGACATTGTCTCGTTGGCTTCTATGAGCTCTAGGAACAGTTGGAAACCATATTAGTCTCTAATGTAACAAAAACAAACATATCCATATTTGGCATGTTTCCAGATTTGGTTTCTCTAAAAGCATTTAATAAAATAAAATACTTTTTAAACCATGAATGTAAAAGTAAAAGAGGTCATAACATGTTTTCTTAAATGGAGTACATCATATAAACTCGAATTTAACACACAAATGACTTTCTCATTCATAATCCATGAAACCTTTGACAAATGACAGTTTGCTATGATACCTGAATAAAATTTTTATATTCAAACCCCAGAAGATAATCATTATTAAGCAAATTAAAGTACAGTGCATTTGCATTGTACATGCAATTTGAATAAACAATCTAGCATTATACAATCTAATCTCTGGCATCAGTAACATGTGATATCTGTAGAGAGTAATTTCATAACGTTTTCCAATATAAAAAAAAAGTTTACAAAAAACACATTAAATGCATTTATGCAATTCAATTGACTCTGCCAATAAATGTGACTATAGAGCAATTCAAATCTGGAATAAACCCCATGTCTAAAAGCTTTAACATGCTACATAAACCCATCTCTTTTCTTTGTATTCCTGAGGAATTACTTTAAGCCAGTGTCATTAGCAAGAATATTTGTAGATTTGTACAGCAAGGAAAGGAAAAGTGGGTGTCTGATGGTGAACCCTACATCCGCCATGACCATTGTCTTGTGTGTGCATGCTTGTGTTTATTTGTGAGTAAGAGAGGATGTACAGATAGACACAGGAAGTGCTTTTAGACTCATCTGCCTTCCTGTAAATGGTGAAGGCTAGAGAAGGACACACATGAAGGACACACACTGCATTTGGCACCGATATTATTTACATGGTAAAGGTGGAGTATACAAGTCATTTTCTCACTATAGAGAGTGTGGGATCGGAAGTGGACTGACCACTGATAAAATGGTGCTGCATATTTTGCTAAGTTGAATGCTGA
Source organism: Silurus aristotelis (assembly GCF_946808225.1). Classification (NCBI taxonomy): domain Eukaryota; kingdom Metazoa; phylum Chordata; class Actinopteri; order Siluriformes; family Siluridae; genus Silurus; species Silurus aristotelis. Next base: position 7,685,957 of record NC_139587.1, on the reverse strand, counting down.
CGTAAATGTGCTTGTGAATGTCTAAATCAAGCAGCTGGCTAAAGGACATAGGACATAGGACCATAAAACACAGGACATAGGACCACTTCAAAATATCACAACCTTTTTTTTTTCAATGTTCCTGTATACGTTTGCGTGTATGTGTCAGTGTGAGTGATGCACAGAATTCAAGCACCCAGAACATCGCTCGTGAATGTGTGGGAGTAATGTAAAAAACACAAGAGATGTGCTTGCCCATAGCTCACCCTAAAAGCTGCCCACATAAAGCTACAGCAATCTCCACTTGAACTAAAGCGTCTGTAGCATGGCGTGACTATACAGCCATGAAGCAAGCCAAGAAAATGAACATAGGAAGCCGGTAGGTACTCTGAGGTCTCAACACTGTAGAATTAGCTTGTCTTTTCATGGCCAAAGGATACTATCATGGCCCCATGCTGCCTTAATGCTTCCTGTTGTTTGGATGACCCATCGCTCTTTGTATGGTTCTCAAATGCAGACTTGGCTGGATGGAGCACTAAAAAAATCTCTGAATGTTAAACATGGGAGAACTGATGCCATGCCGTAGGCCTCTCGTCTCTCAAAACTGAGAAAATAAATGTCACAGACTGAATAACACAAAAGTGAAGACCTCTTCTACAGGCAGGCGATGGCTGGCAGAGTGCCAAGAGTGACAAAACGTATCCGTTCTGAACTTAAAGTGAACCACTGAGGTCTTGTGTTTAATGTTTTTGAGCGATTTCAACAGCTTTAGGAACAAACCTAATACTCCCATTGACATGGGTCTGAGGTTCAGGCGAAAATCCCTTTAGTGTGGCAATATCCTGAGACCTAAACTTGTTTTGAGTACATTAGAACCTCCAGGTCTTTGTCAGTTTTGACAGATGTATGTGTTTACCAAAGAGCACCAGAACTAAATTATGATGTTCAGCAGGCCAAGCATCCAAAAAAGGCCAAAGGCATCAGAAAGATTTTGAGTGAAATATCTGGCTGTCTAAACAAATAACCTCTGGTGAAAGCTTTAATTGAAATCAATACACATTACACACCTGTATTTCTATAAAACTGTTTTTTGACTATATATATATATATATATATATATATATATATATAATTTATCTGAAAAGGGCACAGTGATACTCTTCTTTAGCAACTGACCTAAAAAGACAAAAAAATTAACTACACACTACATACCAATGCACATTCTAAAAACTATACGTTAGTAAATAAAGGAATTAAACAGAGAAAGATTTCTATACAATATTGTTATTGTATAATAACACTTACGGAGTTCTTTTAATGGAATTAAGGGCACAAGGGCTCCACGGTCTCCACTGCCAGGTGATGGATGTTGGATAAGGATAACCAGTAGCTGTACAAGTCAGAATCTGTCGACTTCCTCTCCTGTAGGGGTTAGAAGGTGCTGCTGTCTCCTTCTCATGAATCTGAGGTGGCACTTCACAAAGAAACCAAGAAACATCAAGAAAATTAGAGTTCCGAAGAACAAAGATAATTTACAATTACATTATTCAGTGATGGTGAAAACATAGATGGGGTAGAGATGATAGATAGATAGATAGATAGATAGATAGATAGATAGATAGATAGATAGATAGATAGATAGATAGATAGATAGATAGATAGATAGATAGATAGATGGATGGATGGATGGATGGATGGATGGATGGATGGATGGATGGATGGATGGATGGAGAGAGAGAGAGAGAGAGAGAGAGAGAGAGAGAGAGAGAGAGAGAGAGAGAGAGAGAGAGAGAGAGAGAAAAGCATTACCATTGACGATCAGAATGAAGTGGAGTTTCTTCTCTATGCCAGCATCACTGTTATTCAGGACCAAAGTGTAGTCCCCTGCATCCTCTCTGCGCACATTCCTGATCTCCAGGTTATGATTGTGAATCTTAAACCGGCTGAACTCTGGCCGCTTTGTTATCCTTGTCATATTTTTATACCTGTACATATACAAGATGACCGACCTGAATTCATCTGATGATTTTGTTTAGAATGGTAAAATTCAATAAGGATTTATCAAAAAACTTATTTTCGATCTATATCAATCTTTATCTTAATCAAAACAGATCAAGGATCTTTGAAATCACTGATAGCACTCAGAGAAACACAAACATTTGTAGAAAAAGACAATGTTACAATATCTGTTAATTAACAATATATTACAGGACCCTAGTAGGTGTTATGTACATTTTTTGAACAATTAAATTCCTGAGCATACCAGTGGGTGGCTGGCATAGGAAATGCGGACACTTTGACTAATAGCTTGACAGACTTTTGTTCGGCTGTAGCTTCCACCACAGCGCTGTTCAAGTAGTCCAAAGTAATGAATGGCTTTTCTGAAATCATAAGAATATTAGGAATTAGGAATATTACTCAGTGTCAACGGTCTGTGGAGTCTCTAGATCTGTGGTGAACATAATTACACTCGTTTAATTCCTTGAACTTTACCATGCACAATGACCAGTGTGTTTTTTTCTAGCCGCTTCTTTACGCCATTGGCTGAGCAGGTGTAATAACCAGAGTCCTTAATGTTGGCATTTTGGAGAGTAAGAATGCTGGTTGCCTGTGTGCCTTTTGTTATGCTGTTGCGAATGGACTGAAAGGTCGCCACCCTGTTTTCCTGTGAAAACAATGAAAATGATACCTCGCATCAGACTGCCATAATTTTTTGTGTGAGATTTTTCAAGTAGGCAATGTAAAATCCTGGCCTTTTCATTTCCTCTTGAAAATTCATTGCACGTGATAGTTTTAGTAATAAAACAATACAATTCATAAACCTGAAGCTTTTGTGTACAGCTATGATAAATCTTAGTGCTGAACTAGTTGAATGAAGGAAGCATTCTAAATCTTATATAAATATTGCAACAATAGCTTATTAGCTCATTATGCAGAGTCAATGACAAGCTTTTTCAATTAAATTTTTATAACTATATAATCATTTTACCCCTTTCCCTTTTAATGTAAAGCATGCATAGTTGATATTATTGATATATCACTACTATAGGTTCCACTCAACACTTGATTAGCAGACAAGTCATTTGCTACCAAGTCCAAGTAAAGTTCCCTGAGAGCAGTTCTTCGTCTGTTTTTTTAAGCCAGGTCTATTTTATAACAATGCCCAGTCCAAAGCCCTAAACCATTAATTAACTTCAAGTCAAGTCCATAGTAAGGTCTTGAGGTCAGGAATGGAATGGCAAAGTATGTTTTTTTACACCAGAACGTCAGGATTATGTAAAGACTTACTGTGATAGTCGATATCTGTATATTGTATATATGTTCTGGTTTTTTTTTTGCTTTTCTGCCTTTGATGAGCAGGACAGAAAGGGGACTAAAATGCAATCTGTATATTTACAGATCAGTATCCACCGCTGTCTCCGTCTTTCAATAAAATGTACACATTATGGATTAGACAGCAGGACTTTATCCCTTGTAAAACATTTTTACCTTTTGTCTTGGGTAGGCCCAATTGAATTCCACGCCTGTGTTGTGCTCTACCATTGCTGTGCAGTTGAGGTTGAGGACATTGCCTTGCATTAGCTCGATGGGTGAGTCTTCAGGAAACAGCTTGAGATCATAAAACTCACTTCCTGCAGAGTGTCACAATCATCACTTAGACAGTCAGACTTTTTAACATTTTAAAATCAGTAAAGTCTCAGAGCCTACACAGATCTAAAAACAACACTTGTTGTATTATGATTAATTTCAGAGATCTAACAATGACTGATGAGTATAATCTCCTGCAAATTTGTAATCACAATAACCTGAATAAAATCCTGTGAAGATAATATTTTGATAAATACTAATTTGCTTACTTGAGTCCAAGCCCATATTACATAATTGTATGTCATTATCTCATGTTAAATTCAATATTTGTACTTAAAGCGAGCCAATATTTAGTCTTATGCTTCATTAACCTTCCAGAAAAGTTGAGGGTAATGTTAATGTTCTTTCACTTCAACTAAAAGGCTATTATAAGCTAATCCTTTGGAAATTCCCAAACTTGACCAAAACAGCTTACAATAAAAATTATACAAATAGAGTTTCACCTGTTTCCAATAAAATGTAGACATTGGACTTGTACTCTTTGTCATGTAATGTCAGGGAACAGAAAAAGCCAAAAATCATGGCCATACGATAGATGACATCCCTGGGAACAGACCAGCCTTTCTTGCTGTCCCACGTGATCTCTTTGCTTTCAAAAGGAACAGTGGTTTGATCTAACTACAAAACAAAGGCATGTCAAAAGGTTAAAGCTAATGCTGTTTGAATAGTAACATGTTATAGTTCACAAAGCTACATAGCATCACCATAAGCAACCTACAAAATCGTAACAAACCACATAAACATTTATGCTTGTACTACTATGTATATCTATGTACAGTATGTGTGGTTTATCACAAATGCTTTTGCTAAATACCATTGTGTGGACATAAGGTTTTGCTGAACTAAAATAGAAAGTTATGGCAACTGGTTTCTGTAGCTCAACATAATTCTGGTCTGTATGCTATTTCCGCTTCTTGTGGACTTTAATAAATACTTGTGGATTTTTCTAATATTTTCCCTGGCCATACAATGTAGTTTACGATTTTATAAAAATCTAATGAAAAACTATGAACCCTAATTTAACCTGTTTGATGTGACACTCCATCCCAATGCATTGGGAGATTCATACTGGAAATATTCACAGGTACAGATATCATGCCATTTAAATGGCATTCAGAATGGATAGTGTAACAGCCCATCTGTATATCAACAAAATCATCTGTCTCAGATGTTAACAAAAAAATGGCAAAAAAAAAAGGAAAATGCAGTCAACTAGATAAATTTGTATAAAAATGTATCAGTTTTCAGAAAATTTGGTAGGTTTTATACAGTTCTCCGGACATCTGTTTTAGATGTAAATGTAGCAGTGAAATCTAAACAGATTTGTGACATTATGATTTTAACACATTGCATACCCAAAAACCAACAGTAATGCATTGTGAAGTTTCATCTAAACGGAAGCCTTGGGAAATAGTGTGTTCATAAAAGAGCATTTTATATATATATATATATATATATATATATATATATATCTGACTGCATGTCTGTGGGGGAAGAACTGTGAGGAAAGTCTCCAGACTTCCTGAAAGATTGAACGCAGGAGACAGAAATAATCTCAAATTGGCATGCATTAACTTTTTCATAAAAACATTTAAGTGTAATGAGATGACGAATAAGTGCCCCTGAGTAAAATGCACTCTGGAAAACACTTTACAGTTAATTAATTCAGTCAGTAATTCTCATTATGGCTGGTCTTTCATGCAGTATAATAAAAATATGCTAGAATTGTGCCTGACCTTGAGACCAAATGTATAAAATGGGTTGTTTATTTATAAGAGTGCATTAATTAATAGCTGGTTAATAAATAACAATAATTAAATTTGTGAAATGTGCAGCAACTAGCAACCAGGTGAGGTTTAGCGTTTAAAACGTCCTTGAATTAACCTTTTTGATATGCAATATTTTAATTGAAATTATTATCACTACTTCCCCCTTCTGTATACCCTTCATACTCACCTGTATGAATCTCAGATATCTGTGCAAATTACAGATTGTTGTTTGTAATGTTACTTTTTACACTTATACGCTTAACTGGCAACCATGTCACCAGTCCAATGCACAAATGGTAGTAACGCCAGAAATCACACCACTACTGCGATGTGCAGCATGGTGGCATACGCACCGAGTAGAGTGAAACATTCAGTTCAGGATCTGAGACCAGGCATGGAATTTCTATATGTGTGTCAGATGTTGTTATATAGATGATTTCCATACTGTCACTTGTCTTGACAAATGGTTGATCTGGGTCTATATAAAAAAAAATATATAAAAATTTAGAAATTAGTCACAAAAAACATGATCTGTTAGAAAGAATGAAAAAAACACCTAATCTATGCCTCATAATATATATACATTTAACCTCAAATGCCATAATCGTTGTACTCCCAAATAATATTCATATAAAGATTGCTGCCACCAGACCACATCAGTACCAAACATATGGTATTAAGATTCCTATCTATGCCACCCTCCCCATATCTCTCTACATAATGAAGTGGCTCATATTGTCATTACATAACAAAGAAACAGGGCTTATATACCCTTTTTTATTTTTATTTAGCCATTTGCAAACCTGTTAATATAGTGATCAGTCAGAGGTCAAGTGTGAGTGCAGCAAACTGCCCCAAGCTTTGTTTTCCACTGCGGGATGCTTTTTGAATATAATAGAGTGTTATGTGCTTCAGGGAAAGACTCCATTAAAGTAGGCCAAACAGTTTTGTATATAAAGTAAAATGTCTATCAGAGTGCAAACAAAAGCTCTAATCTGGAGTCTTATGTGTCAGTCTGTTGGTGGTCCACATATACAGGCATAACAGGAAAAACAGACAAACCCCTTGAATAATGTTTTCAACAATAAATTTGTGCAAGAAGAAGTGCCTTTTTGAGGGCTCTTCTGGTGGAATAATGCCAGTGATAATGAACGATGGAGGCAGTGAGTACAAGGCACGGAATGAGTACAGGGAACGGGATAAGACACCTAACCAAATCCACATGCTGCCTTACTTCATGCTTCTGCCTAATTTATAGTTGTAATTTCAGCTGCTTCTGATTAGCCCCCTGGTAAGATCTATGGAAACTGTTTCAACACCTTGTCAGAAGAAATAACTGGGCATTTCACAAAGGCAGACAAAGTAGTGGGGCACCTGTTTATGAATCTCTAACTTTGCTGTTTTTTTTTTTTCTAATGAGTGCACACAGGCTTCCATACTATAGAAGGATTTTCCAGACAATAATCAAAAGGAATTGCAAATTGTATTTGAAATTGGGTTTTCCACGTGTCGATGCATAAATTGTGATACAAGCCAAATCCTCTCTGTGTTGCGTGTGTAGCCTGCCAAAACTCAAATGGAATTGCAATTCTTTATGCATTTGATTTTCCAAAGCTTTGCAAGGTTTGCATTTCATGTGCTGTCAATCAAGTGTCAGGGTGGGACTATATTACTGGGTGTATTTGTATTGGGAAGTGACATCACTCACAGTTGACGTCCAAGAGGATAAATACCAGTAATAGACAATTTTGCAGAATGTTCTAAACAATGGAGATTGTTCCAAGTGTTCTTGTCATAGCAGCATGGCTTTTGGGACATAGCAACAGTAACTAAGGAGGGTAGGTTTTTGCAAAGGGTCAATTGCTTATACATTTATGAAAACTGTATTTACCTTAATCCATGTACAGTATGAACTGCCATCAACTTCAAATTTATAATGTCCTTCACAATTTCTTGACAACCTAAATTGTTTAAAACAATCCGCAAAATCGTCTATTATTGGCTTTTCCTTTGTTGGCTGTCGACTGTGAGTGACGTCACTTCCCAGTACAAACAATCCCAGTAATATAGTCCTACCCCTAACACTTGATTGACAGCTTTCAATGCAAGGTATTAGAAATGGAAATAAAAAAAAAAACATGCAATGCTTTGGGAATTCAAACGCAAAACAAACTGTGATTCTATTTGAGTTTTGGCTGACATTGTCACCTGAGCTCAAAGCAACACTTAAACATACTGCACACAAATCAACTGCTTATAAACATTACCCCATTGTGTGTCTTTTGTTGTAGCAAATTACAAAATCTTTTCTAAGTTTGTATAAAATATACTGATCAGCTACAAAAATGACATGATAAATTATACTGTCTCCAAAACTTCCTAATGGCATTGTACTAACTGTCTCCAAACAAAGAACATTAAGAATCATTAAGACTTTATTAGACCCAATACTGGATGCCCCAGGGCTTGTACTCAAATATACTGTGTCTTTCTCCAACAAAATGTATTTCTCTGTAACTTATTATATGCTGAGAGATTATAGTGAGAAATTCAATTTGTATTTTGACTGGAAATATGGTGAAATAAAACACTAAATACCATTTAAGTATGACTGAACCCTAAACAAAATCCCAAGTACTTGTCAATTGAATCTTTATTTTGCTTCATTTATGAAGCAAACCCCTTGCCAAAATAATTTTCATTTTTAAATCAAGAAACGTGTGTTCGTTTCACAACTATGCAACAAGGGAGAATTTAGATATAAAGAAAAATAGGACTTCTTTCCTCCTAGAAAAACATAAAAGCCGAAAACAAAGTAGAAAAATACCTGTGTGGCTGTCTTTTCAGGAGATTAACCCCGATATTTGCTTTTCTTACTTTTACCCCTCAAGAATTGAAAAGTTATATTCAAGCTCTAATGCTATTTAATATTCTTAAAATGTTTGAACAAGGGCCACCATTAATAATGTCCTTGTCTATTTCTCAAAGAAAAAAAAAAACTGTACCACAGGATGTGCTAGCCAAGAACAGAACATTGACTAACTGGAGGTAAATAATAAAAATTTAATAAATTAGAGGATTCTGGAAAAGACAAATTTTAATTGGAAATGACATGACTAATGCCATTTAAAACATTTAATATGACAAAAACACATGTAGTGATTGCCTATGGCTGTTCAACTAACATATATGGGTTCAAAATTCATTGGCAATGCACCATTGTTAAAGAAGAATTATGTTACACTGGTCATTACAAAATCTTAAAACAAACACTATCTCTTGTTACCTCGAACAAAGACATATAAACTGACAGATGTAATTCCATCAATAACAGCTTTAATGTCCTGGTAGAAGCATTTGTAGTAGCCTGTGTCATTGCTCTGGCTTTTGGTCAGCACCAGAATCTTGCAGTATGGTTTCCCAGGCTCCCCCTGGCACTCCTTTACCCACAATGCTCTCTTATCCTGGACGAGCAACTGCTGCTGATGTTGCTCACTAAACTCCTCCTTTATAAGAGACTGCTCTGGCCAGGTCCAGTCCAGAATGTGCTGCCCCCTGTGATAAGGTATCAAAAAGGTCAGTAACATTTTGAAAGCTTTCAAGAAAGATTTAGTTTTAAGTATTAGTGTAATGACCTGCTTATTTACAAGTTACTGTTGGGAAGCAGTCACTGATATTTTCTGCTTTACACTTATTACATAATTTTATGATACACTGGGTATCACTGAGTAAGAATTTGCAAAAATTAGACTTCTAAAATTATTTACGTCTTATTTTTTATTTTTTTACGTGCTAGATTTTTTATACCAATTGTTATATTGTGTACAGTGCAACCTCGATACTCGCAGGGGTTACGTTCTTGGACCCCTCGTGAGTAACAAAAAATCATGAGGTTTTGACTCTCTTCTTTTGATGGTTCCTTTTTCAAGAGGAATTGTACATGTACTGTAAACTTGAAAATTGAATTACTTGTCATAAATGTTTTATTTACTACTTTAAATGAATAATACAATAATAAAATAGTTTATTTAAATTTTTATGTAATTTATTAGTACAAACTCTGTTTTGAAATGTTACTCCGGACTTTCGAGAACTATCAGAATTTTCGCAAATTACTATTAACCCGTTTCCAAATGAAAAGTCGCGAACTATCGAGTTTGCGAGTGTCAAGGTGGTGAGTATCGAGGTTCCACTGTATTTCTGTATTGTTTTTATACATATAAATAATATTTTGAGCAATGTTAAATAATGCTTTTCACACTGTTACATTGCCATGACGCATATTTTCTTTTCCAAACTGACATGTATACTACTGCTGAAAAAAAATTTATTTAGTAGATTCCTGGGTATGGCAGCTGTAGATGAACAAGAGATTAATGAAGCTGCATACCCCTATCCCCCTCTACCCCTGCCCCATTTGTTCAAAGATACATTGCCGCTGGCGTTATCTGAAAATGGATTCAATCTTTTCCCTGCATTCCTTTCCAAATGCAACATTCCCCATATGTCTAAAGAACCTCAAGGCTATATGGTCCAATCCGTCATGATTTCTTGTTGTTTACTTAAGAAAAAACATGTCATGTGTATCCTGGATTCTTATCATACATACTGAGCACAAAGTTGCCTCAAGTCAATCTCAGAAATTACCTGCATGTAATAGTCAGTGTGTCACTGGCGTCAATCACGAGCTGGTCTTTGCTGCTGAGAGTAGGGGGGGTCATAGAAAACCCAGCTACCAGACCTGGGACAAATAAAAAGGGAACTTTAGTCAAAAGATATCATTTGAACAGCAAGTGAAAAGGCATGCACGCCATTTATGCTATAATTAGTTAAAATAGACGTTTGGCTGGGAGAATGTTAGTATGTGCTTTTTTTTTAAATACTGCCCATGATAAAGCACAGAGCAGCTGAACACTCTCAGATGAAAATGTACTCTTTTACACTGACAGATGCTTATGATGGCTTTTGCATGACTGGCGTCTCTCTAACTGACAGCGGAGTAGATAATGCCATCCTTTCCACTCAGACAGCATGACCAATAATTATTTATTGGACTCTCTGGGAAACAATTTCACCCTATAAACAGTTCAGAGACTGTAGGGATGAAGACGTCCTAAACCTTAAGTATGACATTTAGTTTACATATTATATGTGGCGTATAAATAGTATGTATGTATAGTATGTTAACCGCATTAGCCAGTTTAACTGATAACAAACCAAAGTGAATTGAAGTGTTAGTAATTAAAAAAAAATTGTTAACTGCGTAAAGTACATTAAAAGCATAGATACGATCAGACATATTATCAAAGATTATATTTAGAAAATATTGGACATTTCACATAGTCCTATCTAGCACAAGGTTAGCAGTGGTCATACCAAAGTACAGTCCATCAGTGTTAATCTAAGGCCAATAAGTAAAGCAACAGTGCGCATCAGTTTATAAGAGTTCATCCATAGTTTAATGTCATGAATTTCTGATATAAAAGTGGTCTAGAAGGTCAGAATGTGGTAGATTCTGAACATAAATCTGGCTATTTTATTATTTTTTTCATTAAAACAGAGTTAAGTTTTACCAGGTTGAGTGGGAGTGTCAGCTGTTTCAAAAGCTGGAAAGAAATGATATCATTAAGATGACATATAGTTGGTACTGGATCAAGTATGCAGAAAGATATATAGGATTTAGAGGTTATTAAAAATATACATTAAATCTGACAGGTAATCCACATTAATCTATGGAATAACCAATAACTGATATGTAAGTCAAAGCGACTGAGCTTGATTTATTCCTTTTTTAAAGAGGTTGATCTTTGAAGAGCCTATTAAGACTTTCCCTGCTGGCAAAAGTCAGATGTGTAAAAGAAAGGCTAAAGGTCATGGCACACATGTCAAGTGATCTCCAACCATTATTAGCGCACTCACAGATGAACTTTTAAAGAACCATACCTGATGAACATGTCACCAGGACACATCAGGCACATCTGGATATAATCAGAGATGAAAGAGTAGATATATTCTGCTATATATGAAGATCTTGAGCTCTGATTTAACATAATATATTTAGATAAGTTATCAATAGTAAATAAATTCATTAAAATTAAATTTAGACGGAATTAACATGCTTGTTTTACATTCATTTGGAATTTGTAATCCACAAATATCTGTGGTACCAGGCATATAAAACCACACTGCATTTTATAGCTTTAGCAAGCAAAGAATAAAGCAGTTCATTCTTTAAGTAAGATATCTGGATTAAAGAGGAAACATAAATGTACAAAATAATCTAGAACATAAAAAAAATTTGTCTATAGCATGCAACACAAGATCCTCTCACTACCAGGTTCGGTAATAACAGAGGTATATTGTTTAATTTTGTAACTACATTCACTGTGCACTTTATTAGGAACACTTGTACACCTATTTATTCATGCAATTATCTAATCAGCCAAACATATGGCAGCAGTGCCGTGCATAAATCACGCAGATACAAGCAGGAGCTTAGGATGTTAATGTTCACATTAACCTTCAAAATTGGGAAAATCTTGATCTCTGTATTTTTTATTGTGGTTGCAACTCTGATTGTTGATGCCAGATGGGTTTGTGAACAACAGTTTGTAGTACAACAGTCTGTAGAGTTTACATAGAATGGTACAATAGCCAAAATGAATGGCTGTTCTGAGAATGGAAGTGAATTGTCGAAGAGAGAGTACTACGGAGACTGCACAGATTAAGCACATGAAAGCATGAAAGTGCACCTGAAAATCTGCAAGAACTGCAGAAGGCACAACACGGATCAAAATTTCAGGGGAATGTTCGAGGTGTCCATGCCAAGAGTTCCCAAGTGATTATAGGGCAACTGATGATAATACTCATTGCATGCCAATCAGAAGCAACATTCCTGCACAACTGCATTTTATGTCATAATCATTCATAGTCTAAACCCTTAAGATGCATCCTGCCTCTGTAGCCTACAATAGACTTTTGTAAATATTTGAATGTGAGTCTAGGAACTGTGTTTATACTGCTCTACGGAGCCTCTTGGCAGCAGCTGGCAACATTTCTTAAGCCCTGAGGATTTATTCTTGGACATCAACTGGATAAAAACAATACCAACCAAAATGCTATGTAACAAGAAGAGGCATTTACAGAGGAATTTTTTTCTATCTGTGTGGTTTTCGGCCACCACTGCACAAATACTTTTTCTAGCAATGAAAACATACTGTACAGTAAATAACAAACATTCTCTTTGGGGTCTTGTCTGGTTTTTTTCTACCATTCAAGGATGAATGCATTCAGCCTGAGTATCACTAGCAGGAAATGACAGAAGGGCATTATTCAATGTAAATAACCACAAAATAATTACATGCAATTTGTCATTCACATTTGTTTATCTGCCAAATTTTTGAGTTTATCATACTCAAGATATTGTTCTAGAGGAAAAAAATAATATGTAGCAGTATACGGTATAAGCATGTTGTATAGACTAATAGTTTATCTATAGTTTAGCTATAATTACACTATAATAGAAATGGCAAAACAAATAATGTTTTTTAAAGTTGTTCAAAATTTACATATAAAATTTTTTTTCCTAAAAACATTAAATAATAATAAAAAAAAAAACACTGTCTTCCTTTGCAACTGAGAAGTTTCTTACAGCATGTGAGGTCAGTGAAAACACATCATCTACCCTGCATGACAAAATGCAATCTTTTTCAAAAGCAGAAACCTGCTGAGTCCCAGCCTGCTGTCTGGCCTTTTCAAAGACATAATGACTTGCCTCACCATGGAGAGCTGAGCTATCCAATTCCTGCTGCTAAAGTATAGGACCCAAGGGTCTCCTTCTGTCTCTGCGGCTTTGGACTAGTTTGTGGTTATTTAAATAAACAGCAGCATGCTGTGGGTGACAAGTCAGAGGAAACCCACTCCACGTCTCCAATATGTTTGAGAACAATTTACAATACCCTGACAAAGGTTATAAACAAAATTCTTGTGAAGAATGAAAGACAGGCCTACAGACTAAAGTCATCACCTTGACCCTGAGTGCTTCACATCTTCCGTTCAATTGTCCATAGACCAAAGTACTCCCAGTCAAGGCTGTGGCCTTTAAACTGAGAGCTTTCTAATTGATTTTTATGAAGCATAGGCAGAAAGCTGATCTCTGGGGGGGACACATTCATTGGCACAATGCCAGTTTTGGAGGCATGTTTGCTTTCACAGTAAGGATCTCCCCAGACCCCCCCAAAAAAAGATTTATGACATTATTCGGTCCAGGTGCTTTCTATACAAAATCCAGGCACCATGTGTAAAAATTCTTTGCTATAGCATGTGACATAAGTGCAATAGGTTAGTAATTACATTCTGATATATTCCTCTTAGCTATGGTGTTTAAAATCACCAATTATGATTAAACATTGTGCATTTATCATGTCCCTGTGTTCATCTACTGATATAGTACACAATGTACATTTTTAAAATTACAATATATTGCACCCTAAGTAGCAAGCATTTACAATGGTATAATAATATGCTTTAGAAATTAAAGCAGTTTAGGGTTACTGAGCACTTCAGAGTAGAATTGTGTCTCCATTCGATTTTACTTGCTTAATAAAGCCTCAAAATGTTTATCATTCAAACACATTGTGTAGGAGATCAAATTTAATTAACTAATTAACATTTACAGATGAGAAATGAAATAACTTTTCTACAAAGGTTTATTAAAAATGATTTGTTTAAAAATGTGCTATTATTGGAAAAGAATTAGGTTCTAGTGAGGTTTCCTGTAAGCAGACATTGATGGAATCCAGTGGAAGTATGTTGTAATAGTCTTGTGAAAATTCTGTTGCTTTTTCTTAACTTTAACAGAAAGAAAAGAGAGGTTGGTTAAGAAACACCACCAATTTATTGCTGCACATTTTACAGAAACAGTAATAAAGTAATAAACACGAATAGATTTGACATTTTAACATTTGTAAAGATTTTCTGTGAATTGAAATGGAGGAAAAACTCATAAGGACATGTAGTCAAAGGAATTAAATTCCATTTGAGTTGGGCCATACCACATCCCCCTATTACTGATACTTTTCCTATAACAGTATGCCTAGTAATTTTTTTCTTTATATATTGATTAATTTAAATTATGTAGATTAATGCATCAATCCTGATTGATGACTAATAATTTTTTATTTGGGTAGCTTTTACAATAGAGTCTTTGCTGAAGTATTTAGATGTCTAAACATTTGTGAAATTGTAAAACACCGTGAAAGGTTATAACCCTTCAGGAATGTCTGACTTTGTAAGATCCTCCATTACTAAGATAGCCAGATCATAAAGCAGGCATTAAACTGTGAGGAAATAAGTGGAAGGTTAAAATGGAGAGGAAATAAAAGCAAAGCCAGTTTTGTTGTAACTTTGCAGGATTGGGTGGGGGAGTGGCAGGGTATATTGGATCTGCTATGAACGAAGTGTTGACTGAATGTTGATACTGTTAGAGGCAACAGTCAAAGGGTGCTGATGGATTTTACAAATATTTCAGCTGCTTTCCTTACATACAGATACTTTTTTGTCTCCCGTAAAATAGTTCAGTGTTGTAAGGGTCAAAAAAGAACATAAGGACATCTTACATCGTTTGTTTCTATAGGAAAATCCTAAAGGTTTTTTAATGCTATTAGAGGCTTTGTTAGCATTAACGTCTATGCATTAAAAATGAAATGCATGTGTGCATGCCTCACCCTTTACTCTATACGAGCTGCAGGCCATTACATACCTCATGTCTCTATTTGACACATGCAGCCAGGCATGTTAGAAGTAATTTGAACCTATGCTTTCACACGACCATCTGCCTAAACAGGACATTATTATGGCAGCTCAGAATAAAGAAAGAGCAGGCATATGCATATCTTACATTGCAGTGCTGTGCTTCCATGTGGTCAAAGATTATCTACGTTCCCATAGACCTCTTGCTGGGTCAGCATGATGGCTGGGCATGATTTATGTAAAGTAATATTAAGCACACAGTATGAGCTGCCACATCTTATATATACCAGATCTCATCTATAATATCTTTTTTTTGTATAAAGATGTATAAGTTTCCATCATGGGCTTATATCCTCCAAAAATAAGTAGATTAGGTGAATTGCTGACTGGAAAAGACTGGCAAGGGGGGCTGATTTAGGGGCATTTCAAATTACAGTTTCTTAATTAGTGTCCACTACTTGAGAAAGCAACTCAAAAATCTCCAACTGTTGTGAATACTAAAGTGATCCTGAACAGATGGTCATTTCTGTTTTCATACTAATAATGCGATAATCTTGAAATTTGTTTCTAATATGAAATTACCCTGAAAAACGAAAAACTTACATAAAAAATTACTTGATGGAATGTGTACATTGATTTCAGATGAATTAATGTACACAGTTTGTTTTCAGCATCATTTGATTGAGTCCTGGAATAAAAATATATCACTCAATCTGAAAATCAACCAAATTTCCTGAAGTCATGTGGTATCGATGCTGCCCTCTACACCATCCGGCCACACAAGTGAATGTTTAAGCTATTTTGACTACTAGTCATTTTTTGTCAGTGAAAACATCCTAGCACTTACAGTACTAATACTGTGATTGGATTGTTTTAAGATGATTATTTCTCATATTATTTCACATTCAAGCCAAATAATTCAAAATAGTAAATTAGATATTTGTTTTAAATAAACTAATTATAAGAATGAAATCACACTTTGGTAATATGTTTAGGTTAAACTATACATAATATTTTCTATTACATTTGACCAACCACACCTTCCCTTTTTTCACTGTACAGATGTAGAAAAATATACAAGAAGGTAAACAGGGAAAAAGTAGCACCTGTATCAAAAACAAGCTGCATGTTTTACAAAGTGGCAGTTTTACTTTTTCACATGCTTTATTTGCATTATAGTATAATTCTGTAAAAAAAATTCTTTTTTTAAGAATTCAAATTTAAGTTCTAGAAGCTTCTATGTCTCGTTAATACATTTTAACTTATCTGTGATGATGGGAATTTGTGCCTGTACTGCAGCCAACTTACATGAGTAAGTAAAATTATTATTCATGTTTATAAGATTAACTAAAGGTGCAAGAGTTTCTGTATCATGAATATGAACAATCTCATATTTGTGCCTGTGTGAGGATAAATTGACCGTAGAAGTTGAGAAGGGTAGAGTAGGTTGTTTTCTATTTCCTACTCCTTTTACTGTTATGAATATCTTTAAAAAATATATATTTTAATAATGAAGCAGCAATGAAGAATATAGGCAGGTTACTGACATGCTTTTTGGCAGAAACATGCAATGTATACTGGCTCTTCTTTTCTTCAGTTCATTAATGTTTGAGAGCATTCATTTATGTGCAGCTATTCTAAAATCCCACCATATATGTTCAGGATGAACATGACAGTATAGATATAGATGAATAGACAGATAGATGAACTTATTTACTTACTTATGAAACCACAAGACGAAATTTGGACAAATAAAAGAAAATCCAATCAGTCACAAGACTGGTCCAATCTGTCATCAAATGTGAAAACAGGAGCACAACTACTGCCATTAACCATTGCATCTTGTAGTTCTTGCTAAGAAAATGTTCAAAATAGAATCCTATTAATATATGGGAAAGATGTTATGTGTTTCAGAAACATACTGAACAATCCCAATGGTGATTCATCAGAACATTAACTATGCATTTCTCTGGGAGGTGAGAACTTCATTAAATATTCATTAAGCGATTGACACAACAAACACAGTGGGGATTTATTCCATTAGCATAAAAAAAGAATAAAATGCCGATTCACATGAGCTATGGTTATATTAAATTCTTACATTTCTTAAAAACAAACAAACAAACAAACAAAAAAACTGTGCATGTTCAATTCTGTAGTAGTAAATGAGCTTTTTCTCTATTTACAATGCAATTCCAGAAGTTTCACCAACCTTGCACACAACCTGTCATGCAACAGATGTGCGATTTGCCAGTGGTTTCTAAGATGACTAAAATAAACAGCTTGCAGCATCAATTTGTCAGAAAAGTGAAGTCATGGTGTCATCTTGATTGACTTCTGGTCCAAATCATAGAAGACAGGGGGCATATACACTGTCTATCTCTACAAAATACAGCAGCATTGCAGTTGTTTTTTCTCTTTGTGCTACATAAATGGAAATATTGTGACTTTGGGATGCCTTTGATAAGTTATTGTTTGTCCTATACAGTAAATGTCCTGGTTTCCTTTCTCTTTTTCTCTATTCACAATAGTTGAAATACTAATCAATAAATGGAGGGTCTGACCATCATAAATGCATACATTTTAATGGCCACATACAAAGACATGAATGAGGCCCCAACCTTAGTGTCAGGAAAACTACACAAATGGACGACAGCACTGTGCTTTTTTTAACTTGTAGGACATGCTTTGACAAGGCCAAACCCTAACATTTCAGTCAGACAGTGAGGCTTAAAGCCAGTATTGGCATGCACTGAAATAGCACTGTGTCCGGCCAGCAGTAGAGGGGCAGCCAGGCCAAAGAACAGACCTCCTCCACTTAACAAGAGTCAGCATCTCTTGCTCCCTAGGGAGGAGCTTAGTCAAAACTGCAGCACACACATCACAAAAAATAAAGGGAATAAACCTTTTGTCTACTGCATACAAGGCCAGTGCAAACTTTGATTCCTTTGTTGTCTGTGAAGGATGGGAGCCAAAGAAGGCTCAAAGTCCCTTTTGTGCAGATTTATCTGCATACAAGTGCCCTTCCTATATCCTGGCTGAACCTGATGTGAAGTGAGGATGTTTCAGGGGAGGTGGGGGACACATCAGGGTTTGCTTCCTACGTGCCACACTCATCTCCTGACTACAATTTCCTGTACCTGTGCCGACGGCCACACAGGACGTGCTTGGCTGTCCACAGCGCATTTTCAATTGTCATCACGTGCATCCCATAACTGCTTCATTCTCCTCCCTGCAAGGTTAGAAGGAACAGCATTTCCCATTGACAACTGCGGAAGAACCACAGAATCCTCGGATTCTCATGAACTACAGGGTCACAGGTCAAAGCTAGATATATGCACCTAAACTGATTTTGAGTTCCTTCCCCTGACCTAGATAATTTAGCATTTTATGATGTGGGTCAGTGGGATTGTTGTGTAAGTGTCACACACAAGTACCTATACTGCAGGGGGGCATATTATGTTTTAAAAAAAGTTCCCATAATAAGGTCCAAATAACCTACATTTTCAGAAATTCAAGAAATTCTCTACAGAACAAATACATTAAACAAGAAAAATAAATAAATAAATAAATAAATAAATCTAAAGAGATGTTATCGCTGTACTTTATGCTAGGCAGCTATGAAATCTAATGAAAATTTGTCATTTGACATCTATGTAATCATTAAGGCATCCCATGGTTTTTATCCTGAGACAAAAAGTCCAGTAATCTTCATGCCTCCTTCTGAATATCTGTCCAACTCTTAACATCTCACACTGTTCTCAAACCTGCGAAATTAACAATTATTTTAAATCTATTATCACATTACAATAAACACACTAATTTGGGGACATGTAGAGTTACATTTGATATACTGTAATGTCTAAATATATTTAAATATAAATATATTAGTATTTTATATATATAACAGTGTACTTTTATAGGCAAGCACTTGTAAATATACTAGAAAAGAAGTCCCAGGTATTCTATATATTTTTCTATATATTTATATATATACATATATATATATATATATATATATATATATATATATATATATATATATATATATATATATATATATATATATATATATATAAATTTCCCCACTGTGGGACGAATAAAGGTTTATCTTATCTTAAGGTTTATCTTATCTTTTATATATATATATATATATATATATATATATATATATATATATATATATATATATATATATATATGTTTTAATCCTGTAATGTTTATTATTAGGTTAAGAATATATTTTATTAAGCAAATAGGGAAGGATTTTATTGACATTTTATCTCTGTTCTTGACTCAAAAGAATATCTTGTCTTTTTCCTTCTCTTTCAATTTCTATTTCACTATAGGGGTGGAATCGGGGTGACATAGCTGAGACATTACTGAAGTGAACATTGCCACTAAATCTTCAGAGATATCAGAGAAACCTTTAAGCAAAGAAATATCCCTCTGGACAGTGATGATGATGCAGCCATAAAAACAGATAGAAGGGTCAAAAGGAGGTATGTAGGACGGATAATAGAATGGGCATGGGAGACCAGGAGGAAGTTGGCAGTTTCCTCCAACCCCACCAAATATTCTCCTTCCCCTGAACGCTCATTGACCTCAATAAAATGGCATGCTGGATACAAAATTAGGTACAAGGTAGTATTGAAGCTATAATGACAAATAAAAAAAAACTACAAACAGTATTTCAAGATTATTCTGATATCAACAGGCTAATTTAAATGGTCATTTACAACCAATCTGAGTACATGAAAATTAAACATTTTTTTTATAAAGATAAACAGTGAACTAAACAATATCAAGGTCACCAGTTTACTTTGCAATGCTTTATACATATAACATTGGGTACAACTTTTATATAAAATCAATACTTACTCTCTGTTTAAATCATGTTAAATAATGTTTAAAATAAACATTTGCTTCAAGATTATATGTTATTAAGCTTATATTTTCCTCAAACAATAATTAATGCTTATAATTCATTCATGTAGTAACTGCTTTATCCTGGTCAGGATCTGAAGCCAGTCTTGGGAACAAGTGGGCATGCGGTAGCAACACAACCCCTAAAAAAGCACCAGACCAGTACATAGCACGATACACACTCCTTCCAAAACCTGTTTATACTGATGCCTTTTTTACGTGACTGAGAAGCGTTTTCTCACCTGACCTACAGCTACAATATTACAAAGGAAAAACCTAAACATAAATCAGTCCAAATACAAATAAAGTCTGGAAAGGAATAAAGGCTCTGTGGGGCTTTATACCTGCTGGAGGCCGTGTGAATAGCACATGAATCTCGTCTTTCCTGGATCTCATTAGCGAAGACATGGATATTAGCTCACCACTCAGACCACAAGGCAGTAGATTACACTTAAAACTCAAGAATTCCAAACTGATAATGATTCTAACTTTAAACATCCCATACCAAGTGGTGCAAAGCATTAGTTACTAAGCTTTAAGTTGTTCTTAATCACCCAGATGATAGTGTTTAACACATTGCAATAAATATGTTGCTTGACATAGAAGACAGGAGGCTTTTGAATCATAAGATAAATGTATGTTCAGATAGTTAGTGTGTTAACAATAAAAGCCAGTGTTGAATCAAAGGCCCACTTCACGGTTGTATTCTCATTTTGACTAGTTTAAACATGTTAATTCTTAGAGCTGCTTTAAATAAAGTTAAATCAGCTAATCAGGACTTTATCCTTTGGCATTTAGCAATTGTTAGCATTGTTCTTGCTCTAGGCTTTTATTTGTTGAGCAAGGTTTGATATTCTTAGCTTTTAGTTCCTCATTTACTTTAAACTCACTTATAATAAAAGACCAAAGGGTTTTTTTCGGTAAATGAATCTGAAACTGTGTAATTCACTTTGAGTGAAGATTAGGCTATTTCTTCAGAGGAAAAAAACTTTGGTTTTACTTCACCAGCATAGACTTCACTGTTTCAGTTTCCACTTACTTATAACTCCTGAGTTAGAAAGTTAATCTACATATATGGTCAGACTTTCTCTTATGTCAGTTTCATCATAAAATTTTTACTATCACTGCTTGCAAATTTTATTCATTCTTTTCCCTGTTGAAATATTTGTGCACTGTAATTATATATAAAATATAAAACATGGTAGACTGAGATTAAGAAATGCATCAAAAACTTATGGAGCATGTCTAATACCCAGACCCAGTCTTTGGTACAAAAAATAGGCAGCCCAATTGCATGAGTCAACAGGTTTCCATGTGGTTTGCATTTGGGGGGATATCTTAGTGGGGAGATATTCAACTTTCTTGTGATTTCTGATGCTGAAAGAGGACATCTTTCAGTATCACAAAGTGCAGAGATTGGTGTGTATAACCTAGCAACAACACAAACCCTAACTGAGTCGATCTACCTTTATTTCAAATTTAGAAAGAAGATGCTTTTGTGTGTAATGATGGAGCGGTGCTTTGTGCAGCGCAATGAAAAAGAATGCACGAATATAATAATAGATGAAGAGCGCTGATTTTAATGCCAACGGCTGATTTTAAAAAAAAGAACAATTATGACAACAAACAGGCAATAAGTCATAAAGGTTATATGTGAAGCAATCATCATCAAGTTCCTATTATTTCGACCTGCTCAGTCCATCGAATTTTTCTATCCTCTCCAAGTACAATTAGTGATGTGAAGGTTTGACGTAAAATTGGATTGTGTATTCATGGGTAAACAACCCCGAATGGCCTAGTTTGTTGTGATTAATCTTCTTCTTGTCAAAATCTGTTTACTCCAACACAATTTCAGTATCATTAATCATTTTAAGATGTTAGTGTCCAGTGATCATAGGTAATTGGCAGTTAAATTAAAGACAAGGCTCCCTCTAGTGACACAGGAATAGTTAGGAGATGCTCTGAAGCTTGTCAACCAACATTCATACTTTACTCATCAGTATCACTGCAGTTGCCTAATCCTTCATGGCTTCATGGCTGTTTGGAAATGTGCAAAATCTGTTTTTTTTTTTCTTTTTTCATTATCCATGGCAATTGCACTTGGAGCATTGTCCATTTCCATCAATTCCAACATTGCATACGCCATTTCTATCAATCAACGAAGCATGCTCAATTTCCATTACTGATGAAGCACACTTTAAAGTGAAGCTAACCCACCAAATGGCATAACAGAAACATCCTAAAAAAAATGTGCATGTATTTTATGATATTTAAATACACACAGTGATGCATTTGCCATGTAAATGAAAAAAATCCCAACAGTATGTAAGGGTCTAACGCAAACTAAGTGCTTTGGAATCAGTGCTTAAAGACGATTAGGATGTAATCAGATGAACATTGAAACAATAAGTTGATGGATATGAATAACAGTAACTGCGCCAAGCCCGATGCAAACTTTTACTCCAAACTTGCGCTCAACTTCCCATTGTCGCAAAGTCGCAAACTCACCTGAGATAGAGGCGATCCCGATCCAAATTCTGCCGAAAAGCATCCAGTCTCTCTTCATTTCCAGGTTTCCACAATTCAGGTGGGTTTTTTAAAAGTTGCAACAAAATTGCATGCGTTATTCTGAACTCATTTAATTCACCGGAAGGTAAATCCGCAGGAAAAGAGCGTTCAGGTAAACCACCTCTCTCTCTCTCTCTCTCTCTCTCTCTCTCTCTCTATCCTTACCAGGGAAAGGATGTGTGGAAGACGGAGAGAGAACATGCGGCCTTTTCTCCAAGTGTACAAATGAGATTCATGTGGACCTGAAAGGATTTACACTCGTTTCCTTTTCCTCCTCTCGTCCAGCCTGTTGCTTGATGAAGTGCTCTGGGGGCCGCGGGCTGAGGGTCGGACCTTCAGGACGCACACACCCACACCCACACACACACACACACACACACACTTATTCGCGCGCAAGCACGCACTGAAAGTGTGTAAAAGCCATAAACGTTTCCTCCATAGTAACAAAATGCTATAGTGACAGTACAGAGTTACAAACTACATACAATTCAAATGTGTATTTATAAAGAATTTGAAAGATTATTTACAGCATTTTAACTTAGTAATCATCTGTTACAGAATATTCTGAATTCATTTAGGACAATATTGATTCCATTGATGCCCAGTGTGTGCATGCTGCCCAGTGATGGACTGACAGGTACTGAGTGTATATACCCATTGTTCCCAGTATAAGCTCTTAGATCCATTATGATCCTAATGAGGGAAATCTTGAGTCAAGTTTCAAAGCAAGAAAGAACTTTATCTCACCAAATGATAAAGCTTTTTTTTTTAAGTTTCGGAAGTCTGTTATCACAGACATTTAGTTTCTAATATACAATTAGTTGCTTAATTTATTAAGCTTTCCTTAGGTTTATTCAGTGCACAAAAAGATAACATGTAGACTCAAAAAATGTATGCATGAAGTGAATGGTTTTCACTTGAGCATAATAAAATATACAAGCTCCTATACGTTTCCCACTTTGTGTGAACTAATGGGCACAACATCGAGCACTTATAGCCACTTACTGAGCAAAATCACCTATTGTAGTCTGTTCAATATTCAAATATTCATTGAAATGCAACATAAAATGATCACCTGTCAAAGAACACTTTGATATTCCTGTAATGACTGTAAAAGGTTGGTCTAAACTGTTCATCAGTTTGTTTCTGCTCCATAGTTATTTTGGCACTGCTGCTTAACAGTTGGAGTTGGAAACGTGTTTGGAGGAACACACCCAGTGTATGTGCTATAGAGTTGGTGATCACAAGAATCTCCTTAATTCTTAGAAGCAGAAGAATAAGTGCTAAGGAGAATAGTCAATAGTCTATAAAGATAAAAAAAATGAACTTTGCCTGTTAACAAAGACACATGCATGTGTCTTTGTGTGTGTGTGTGTGTGTGTGTGTGTGTGTGTGTGTGTGTGTGTGTGTGTGTGTGTGTGTGTGTGTGTGTGTGTAAGAGAGAAGGCCGATTTTGAAACTATACACATTTTTCATTGATGATGGTCTTAAAGTGAACACCATTAAATAACTACTTCATTTTAGCAAATTCTTAAAAAAAAATATCATATTTTTACAAGTATAATGAAACAGGCCCTAAAGAGTAACTCCGTGCTATATCGTAAACACAGGACAAGTATGTAATTTACCTAAGTTGTGTTATGTGATTTGACTTGTACACAACATACATTAAACAACAATGCATTAGGGCATTGCTGGCCCTTGTGGCTCTTCAAGATTCAATTTTCAATAGTTCAAATGGAAGGTTTGGATGAAAGATCTGTCAAATAAATACATGTAAATATACTCACAATACACTCTTTCTAGGTCAGTGGTTAAGTCTTTCTTTTAGTGACTAGAAATGCATTAAAAGAATAAGGCTGCAGCCCCTTAATTGCTCAGCTGAATGCTTAGATTGTGCTCTACATGCATCACAAGAACTTGCTTGTTAAAGATTCTTTAATCAGTTACATAATATTGATGTAAATTCTTTGGTTGCTAATTATTAATATTAACACCATATAATGTAATCATTCTTAATAATGAGTTAGGATTTAACATCAGTATTCAAATATTGCAACAGAAAATAGCACCATCAAAATGTAACTTAAATACATAAATGTGAAATTCTAACTACTATTTCATTAATAGATAAATAGATTAATACTCTAAGCATATTAAATATGTATGTATTTATCCTTTAGAAAAATATTGAATCACATTATCTTTAATTAACAATATTCATAATCTGGCAAATTCAAAATTACTGTATTCATCTTGAACCGGTTCACTTCATTTATCATCTCTGTGTGTGGAAATAACAGGATATTCTAAAAGAGAGAAAACAACATGAAACAAAAAACCTACTTAAAAGGCAGGCATGCACAGTCACAAAGACTTTATAATTCAGTATTTTCTCCCCTCTTTCTTTCTTTCTTTCTTTCTTATCTTTCTTTCTTATCTTTCTTTCTTATCTTTCTCGCTCTCTTATTGTGTAATTTGGCCCATTTTTGCAATGGTGGTCAGGAGACTCTACGCCCCAGTGTTTCCAATGGCATGTTCACAAACCCAATTGAATGGATAATTAACTAATTTGGCTAATGTGGTTAAAACTAATTTCGCTTCTCCATCTTGGGAAAAGTAATCACTCTTATGGTGAAACAGAACTCATTAGATACGGTAGACTTCACTAATAGCGAGGGAAAGAAAACAGTACATATACATCAATTCTGGCAACTAATCAACCAAATGTTATTACCCCTTGTATTGTGGTTGCTGCTTTGGTATATCTATATACACACATTACAACACAATGGCCTGTGGGTATCTTTTTATTTTTTCCAATCTCAGTCCCCTTTGTACTTATACCTCAGACTTTTCTGTTGCAGGGACCAGGTCTTATTGCCTGAACCATTGGGTTAACTATTATTTGTTGATTACTGTATGTGCAGTATGACTGGCTGTCAATTATTATTATGTTCCATCCTGTGTACATGATCTGGCCTCAGAGGTTTGATTCTCATCATTCCAGTAAAAAAAAATATTGTTCAAAATTGTGATTAGGAAAGATTTCATGTGAAGAACAACACTGATGAAAGTCTGGATATTATTGTAGGCTCAGCTTGTTTCTCTACACCTACCTGCTGGTTGAGAGAAACAGGCAGAGACTACAATAATATTCAGACTTTCATCATTTTTGTTCTTCAGTCCTTTTATAATGAAGAACATATTTCAAAGTTCTGGTGACAACTTAAACAACTTTTTGTTTTAAAAGGGTTTTTTCAGTAAACGATCCAGGTTGTATCCAGGGGTTTTCATCAGATGAACTGTATGATGTCAGGTCTTAGGAGGCAAAGGGTAAATATACTGTATGATGAAATTGCATGTAATGGCACTATTCAAACCATGAATTAGCATGTGCCACTAAATATACTACACTATGCCACTATACAATATAGATGATGATTTGCTGTAGCTGCTAGAGAACAATAGAATGTATTACCACAAAATACACAACAAATTCTAAATCCTTTTTGGCTTGCTGACAGTGCAAAGGTCCCACAGTTTATTATACCTTATTATTATTATTATTATTATTGTGGTCGTTGTTCTTATGTTTTACTGCTTGCCACATGAAAAGGACAGTGTTTCCCAACTAATATTGCTCTCCAGGGTCCAGCTCAAGGACTAGGCCTTGAAGTGCCACTGCTCCATCTACCATATCCTGAGGTCAGCAAACACACTACACAGCATCCCGCACATCGGAAGGAAACAGGACCATGTTTCTCACCACTCTCAACCAAAAGCACTGCCAAGAACCTGATCTGTCTGGCTTATCCCCTGTCCTCTATTATTTGCAGAGTTGAATTTTTGTTAGTGTCATCATATCATGATTTCCTGTTGATTAAAAATATCTAATAGTGAGGTGCTGAGGAACATATTAAACCTGGAACTGAAT
Source organism: Silurus aristotelis (assembly GCF_946808225.1). Taxonomy (NCBI): domain Eukaryota; kingdom Metazoa; phylum Chordata; class Actinopteri; order Siluriformes; family Siluridae; genus Silurus; species Silurus aristotelis. Next base: position 7,659,380 of record NC_139587.1, on the reverse strand, counting down.
GACTTCATGGATCATATTACACCTGGAACTAAATTACTTCATGGACTGACCTGGGAACCCAAGACCCATGTGCCCATGTTTCAGACAAATAAAAACCCAACCCCAAACCACAAAAAAAACGCAAATACAATCACAACCCAGCGCTCCACCAGTACAAACACAGTTATTGCTCCTTTGCCATCCTCAGTCTAACACTAAACAATTCTCATCCCTCACTCTACTTTTTTCCTGCTACAACACTCACTCAGACAGCAATCTCTAAATTATGTGAAAGGGAACATCAATTAACTCACCAAGTCATCAGGCCCATAAGCTCCTTATCAAATAAATGCAAAAAAAAGGCAGTGTACTTGAATGAGGTGTTTAAATCCTGGCCTTGGTATTTAAAAACACTGTGACACTCTGGAATTAACAGAGTTAGCAACACTCACTAAAAAGACAAAGGTTATGCCACATCCTGTCGCACAACCCCCTCTGGAGAACAGTAAAGCAGGTTGGGGGCACAAGGACTGCTTTTCTGTTTGTGTGACCCTTCACAGGGAGCAAAAGGAAAGAGGATGTTGATGCACTTGTCTGCTCGTACAGATAACAGCACATGATCCATGCTTTTTTGGGCATCCAGGATGCTACAGTGGATAACTTCCAAAGTAAGTTTTATATAAAATTACAAAAAAACAAACAAGGTACATTTGAAAAGAGATGATCTTAGAATGTCAGTAAAATGTGGACCTCTGGGAGTAAGGACAATTAAAATGGGGATGATAATATGAGGATTTCACTAATACTGCATGCATGTGAGAGGGGAAATAACCGGATGTTGAAACATCATTTAAGGAAGAAGGGAATTGGGATTAAATAACCCAAATTATCTTCCTGACATCTCCCAAAGGTTAGACTTTGATATACAGGATACTGTGATCTGCATCCAAATGACTTCAGCTGAAGAAAAACATTAACTCAATACTATATGTGACAATCATGCATGCTTGGCACATGCCACATTTACCCAGGGTGTTTTTTTTCTTTCCATTTTTAATTGGTGGGGGTCATTCCCTACAAGGAAATAACAACACTTGATGCAAAAAATAAAAATAACAACACTACAGCAGAAAGCAGTTGCCTCATATGTATTTGATTTATTACTGCACATTAGTTACATACATAGTTTGGTGTGTCTGAACAGGTCATCCTATTTCTTTCTTTCTTTTTTTTTTTTTTTTTTACAAATCGAATGCATCAGAAAATATACCCATGAAATTAAACATTTACAGTTAATCCAGCATTCCTACATTTACATAAAATGCTCAAGTGCAGCTACAAATAAATTCTTCAAAAAGACGCAATTTCAGGTTATAGTCATATTGCTTGTACAAGGTAACAATCTAAGAGTTGATGGTTTCTGTGATCAATGTCCAATATTTGTTCGCAAGATAGTGAGATTAAAGTACCGTGAGTGATCTGTGTTCATACATTTAATGGAGTAAATTGTGCATATAAAAAATGGAATAAGCGAAAATAAATTGTGAACCGTGACAGCTGTGTCATCAATAAAACATGCATGTTATGCTTTGTAAATGATATGATGTAGTCCTGTTATATTTGTAGATAATTTGAACACTTAGTATAAAGCTTCCAGCAATTTGGTATCTCAGAGAGCCATGCTGGTGAAGTACAGGAGATGAATGGGCAGAGCTTGCTGCCCAGGTTCACTGAGGCATGTGCTGAAGAATGGAAAAGCCTTCCCTACGGGCCCGTTGGAGAATGAGTAGAGCAGACTCATGTCATCAGCGTTATAGAAGGAAACTGTGCGTGCCTCACAGTCCACAAAAACTCCAATTCTGAATGGTCGAGAGGTCACACGCAACCGGGTCCAGGGTTGGGTGCCTGCTGAGTACTCTGTGTTGTTGCGCAGACGCAGAGTCCAGTACCCGTTATTCGGGCACAACTTCACCCGTACCTGTCGATTCACTGTTTCCAGGGCAACGCCTATGTCCCACTTAGACTTGGTGCCAACACCAACTTCCCAGTAAAGTTGGCCTTTTTGGAATCCTTGGGATGCAAGAACATTAACACACTGAACAAAGCGCTTCGGATTGGGTTTGTAGGGAAGCATGGCTTCGGTCTCAACTACTTTGGTCTTGTCTCTAGAGAGCTGGAGGCTTGGATGAACTGTATCTTCATCAAAGGTTAGTGGAAGTGGGCCTGAGCATGACAATAATCAAAGACACATTAAAGACTAACATTTACTGTGGTTTTCGTGCTAAATAAGCACAAAAATTATCACATTTTCATAATTTAATTAGGAGGTTGTATATAAATATTACCTGGTTTTAATTGTTTAAACATCTTTCGCCACAATATGTACTGAAGTGGACCTATATATTTGCTCTTAAAACCTTCTATATTAGGTTCTTTGATCGCTGGAACATGTGGTCTGAAAATTGGAAAAATAAGTTAAGGCTTTAAGTGTCTCATAACAGCATACTACATTGTTTATTACTTAGCACTCAGGGTTTCATCTGAAAATAGCTTGAAAGAAAAAGACAGGCAATCTCAGTAGAGTTCATGTAATAGATGTTTTTAATTACCACTTACCTGTAATTTAATTCTGACAGCTAGAGGGGGACAAACAGAAAAGAGCATGTTAGCTTTAGAGCAGATGCTTTTATCTGGCAAAACTCATATAGACAATCCTGCCACTTCACAGAAACGCGATAAAGACGAGATGAGGCTTTTACTTGTCACATATACATTACAGCACAGTGAAATCCTTCTTTTGCATATCCCAGATGGTTAGGAAGTCATGAATCAGCCATAATGCATTACCCCTGAAGGAGGTAGAAGGGCCTTGATCAAGGGCCTAACAGTGGGTGGAACTGGAACGCATGACCATCAAACCAGTAATTCACTTCCCCATGTAAACTGGGTGCTATGACCCAGCGCAGATGACAATATTTGATCTAAATCGTTATTAAAAATATGATTTGAAAAAAGATAATTGATGTGTGCAGTCATATCTAGACCACTGGCAGGCATCGAGTCTCAATCTAAAATCATTAATGAATATAAGTCTTTCACCTCCACCGGTCCCACGTGGCCTCCTTTGAGCGAACTCATGGTCTGCTCTAGTTCTTGAACTGCTTTTTGCAGGGCATGAAGGTGGCATTTCAGGTTTTGCTCCAGCTCTATCTGATCCCTCCTCAACTGATCCAGCATGGCTGACTCCTCTACTTGTAGGAAGTGGTGCAGAGCCTTGAAGTCAGAACTTACCCTCTGCTTCAGATCAACAGCCACGTTCTAATCCAGACAAAAGTTAGTATAAACAGTGGCAAAGAGAGAAGGAGAGAGAACATAGAGAAGATTTATATCATTTAAATCCTATAAAACAGGGAATTATGGACCTTTTCAAAATAACACATTAAAAGGTTAACGTTTTTCAAGGATTTTAACCATGTCGATAAGCCTTACTTGTATTATGTTCATCCGTTCTTTGTCTTTCTTGATCATGATGGTTAGCTGTTCTTTCTTATCCTTAATGAAAAACAATTCGAATTTGCATAAATTGATATCATGTGGTGTCAGTTCTCAAGAAAGTGTTCATTAAAACTTACAAGGCCCTAAAGATTTTGTTGTTTGGTAAGAAAAACAGTGTCCTTACCTGTAGACGCTTCAAAGACTCAGAAGAAGAACTAGCTCTGACCTTCTCGACCAGACCAGCCACCAGGTAGTTGGTCTGAAACTGTTTGTTGGGGAACTCCTTGCGGCACTGGGGGCACAACGCTGGACCTCTGATACCTTTCCAGTAGGTGGTGATGCATGACCTGCAGAAGTGATGCATGCAGCCAAGCATGACTGGATCTCTGAACAGATCACAGCAAATAGCACAGGTAAGATCCTCGCTGAGACCCAGAGCCTCGTCCTGGTTCATCCTGCTGGACGCCATGGATGGAGTAAAGTCTAGAGTCTGACTTCCACTTTCACTTCCACCTCCACTTTAGTCACACACTGGTCACGCAGCACGAACAGGAAATGAAGAAATGTCAGCATTTTGCACTTGAAATATTCCTGAAACTGTACGATTTCAAAAATCGAATGTTTTTTTTAAACCTTTTAACAAGTATCTTTAAAACATTAGTTAGCACGCTAGCCTACTATTGTTACCCGAGTACAGACGGTATTCAGGACGTCAATAAACATTAAAAGGTCTCTTAAACCATTTTTTTTACAGTATTTAAAAAGAATAGCAATAATTAAACAAAAAATGCAGTCAACAGAGCAAAAAAACAAAATGTCACCTCGTCCCTACAACTTCTTGCTTTGTTTACTCGGGGATTTCTGAGTTCAGAGTCCAAAAAACCAGAACGCCCCTTGTGGACAGAATTCTAATTGACGCTTTACTCCCTACATGTGTGCACTACCTAGTGTGCTTATTCAACCTCTTGCGCTCATCTCGGCACGAGACCATAATATTTGTACAGTGTTTCTGTAAGAAATGCATCAGTGTATGCAGCAATTAAGATAAAACATAAAATGGAATATTCATGATATTATAAATACAGGACGTGAGAGATATAATGCATTGTTTTATTGTTATATTGTAAAGCATTAGTCAGTCCACCTACTGGCATATTTTAGGGAGTGGGTGGAAACCCACAAGCAGAGTCAGAGCATGTACACCGAACAGCTAAAGTCATTAGTCAAATGTATGCATGGGTTATCTCAGAAGCCCATGGCATCAACACAGTGTAAACACTTACCTAACCACCCACCCACATACAAGTAAACACACACACACAAATACTTTATCAAAAAGTAGTCTTTAACCCAATTAATTTAATTCCTACTGAACTACATGCTCCAGGGTATGCTTCACTAAAATATTTTTTTGAACAGTCCATCATATAAATATCAATACTTCTGATCAATACAAAACTGGTCTTGTATCAACAGGATCAATTCTCACATGAAAATATTGATCCTACTTGGGATTTTAATATTTATTAGAATAGGTTCAGTCAAAGAGGAATCAGGCTCAAGGGGAAAATGGCAACACCATCTTCTTACTCTTTCTATATAAATGATTATTACTTTTTAAAGTCCAGTCCACTGTAGTCTATTTAATATTAATTATTATAATGCTAGTTAGCATTGAAATTATTTATCTTTGTTTTAATGACCTCAGTCTGAAGACAAGCAGACATTAAGTACTTTTCCTACTTTAGGCTGGCTCTTATCTCTGCTCACCATTTTGCATTAAACACAGACAAAAATTTCCATTCTCTCCTTCCACAGAAGTCTCATAATACCTGTTAGTGGCTATACCTTTGTAAATGCAGTGCTGTGAAAAAGTATTTGCCTTTCCTGTTTATTTTTCTTTCCATATTTATCACACTTAAATACTTCTGACCATCAAGCAAATTTTAATAAAGATACCCCAGGTAAATACAAAATCCTTTTTGATTCAAAATGCTAAATGTTTTTAAATGATGATTTAATTTTTTAAGGGAAAAAAGCTGTAGTACGCTTAAAGATTTTAAAAAGCACAACATAATTCTGCTATCTAAAGAAATTCGAGAACAGATGAGAAACAAAGTAATTAATGTACAAAGTAATTTCTAAGGATTTGGGACTCCAGCAATCCATGGTGAAAGTCATTATCCACAAATGGAGAAAACTTGGAACAGTAGTGAACCGAAGAGTGAAGAGTGACTGGCCTACCAAGGACAACTCATATAGGAGCTCACAAAAGAATCCAGAACAACATCTAGACAACAAGAACTGCAGGCCTCACTTTCTTTAGATAAGGGCAGTGTTTATGATTCAACAATGAGAAAGAGACTTTACTTGGGTTATTTTTGTGAAATATTCAAATTTGCTTGATTATCTGAATCATGTATGTGTGAACAATGTGCAATAAATATAAACTACTTTTTCTCAGCACTGTATTCATGATTTTGTTTTTTATTCTATTGACTTTGACTGAAATGTTTTTTTTTTTTAATATTATTATGAATCACAACTCAATAAGTGCCATTCAGCTGAAGCAAGAATTGAGTGTAATTTCAGGTTTTTGTGTCTTGGTGTCTTATCAGTGGCCCAATACTGTGAAGCAGTTATCTAGCTTGCTTTGGGCAGATATACTATACATACATTTGTTATAGATCCTCTGGCCATTTATATTAAAAGCCTCCAAATGCTTATAACTTTATATGTGGGCGCTTACATTTTGCTTTATGAGTACAACATCAGGGGGATGTTGTTACACTGCTCAGCCAGGTGATATAAATATATTTGTAAGCTGAACCAAATTAGATAAATGTGTCCATTATAATGAGATCATGGTTGTTTTAAAGCGAAATAGGCTTTATGGATCAATATAAATTAGACATACTAATTAACTAGTCAACCTAAATTTGAAATTAGTTTATAGCACAGCATTTTTTCCAGTTACTTGCTTAGCACTGAAGAAATGTGCGCTAAAAAGATGGAGCAACTCAGCCCTCAACTGCTCAGTTAAATGAATGAGATAATTGTAAGACGCTTGTGTGCCGTAACTGTTTTGTTTTTGACGTCAGAGTGACGTGACCCACTCAGTGAACCAGACTGGTTGATTATTAGGGATCCCAGTGGTTGACTACATGTTGCATGGTGGGTATTGATAATGCATAAAGAGTAAAAACTGTCAATTTATGTTTGAGTCTGTAAGGGGCTACACTAAAAAATCTTCAGGAAGAGCCCGAAGCCTGCTGGAGCCAAATCTGGGTGGGTGACAAAGTGAGATTATGTGAATTTTTCTACGACGATCATCCTGCACATGATACTGAATGAATTCGACATTTCTGGCGGTTGAGTTTGTTGAAGGTCTTTCTGAAAACACACCGAACCAGTCATTGCAGCATCGTCGTATGTCAAATGTATGTCATACCAAACGTGGTCTCTGTGGCAGATTTGCCCAGTTTCATGAAAATTTTACATTTGCTCTTTGTTCTAACTTGCTGTCCACGATGAAATCGCAGACGTGGTCACACACATTGTCAGAATAGCACAAGTTAGCACAAATATTTTTTCTTTTTTTGCTGACAACATCCTGAAAGGGATATATATTGGCCATGTGTACTATAAAAATGTCTTTCTACTGACAGCAAGATGTCTTCTTTGCAACACTTTAAAAGGAATAAATCATTCAGCTTTAGTTCTCTTGGACACCAGGCCGACTGGACTGGTTTAAGGTGTGTGCTTGGCCTCAAAACAGGCACGGTTTTCTACTATATTCTGCATGAAATAGTCTGCAATTTAACAATATCTGAAGGTGAAGAGGTGTCATTGCGTCATTGCTACCTGTACAACACTTTCTATAATCAGTGTCAGTTATAATCAAAGTATACAGTAGGTTTACTGGTCTTCACTATCTTGGGTTTTGTGTCTTGTCTTGTGTTATCTGTCTGCACTGTCTGTCTGTACTGTTTTTTCGTCTGCACTGTTTTGAACTAGGTTGCACTCAATGCACTTTACGTAGCTTGTGTTGTGTTTTACCTCTATGTTGTTGTTTAGTGTAGCACCAGGGTTCTGGAGAAACGTTGTCTCGTTTTTACTGAGTACTGTGTACCACTGTGTATAATAGAAATGACAATAAAAGCCACTTGACTTGACTTGAGTTGAGATCAGCAGACCCGCACTTAACTGGAACCAGTGTTGCTACAGCGATGCCTGCAGTGCTCAGGTGGACATAATGTGATCCTGTAAACTGCATCATAATCTTGAGAACACAAAAACATACATCAAGTTGTTTGTGTCTTTTCTTATTTTGAGAACAATTACTTACCAAATATTGCACTCATTTTTATGCATTGAAGTGAAATCTGTTATAGAGGTCCAATGCTTTATTCTTAAAGCTGGCATGGATTTATAGAATTCACCTTTGACAAAACGTAACGCAGGAAATAGGAAACTTCATTGATCAATAGTCAATACTGCCAATAATGCCTGTGCTCTGTGAATAAGAAATATACAGTAAGCTAAATATGGATTGCCACCTGCTCTGCACACCACCTTAAAGCTAAGATTTAATGAATGAAATCACTGCCAGTGACTATTAAATGAACAGCAAGACAGATGGCAGGAAGACAGAAGACAGATGGCAGTAAGACAGATTTCTGTTGAAAATACAAGGCGTACATTGACGTTGTTATATATAAAGAGGGGAACTATTATTTTATTAGAAAAAGCATTAGACCGTTAATTATCTTTTAGCCCAGGGGTCCACAACCGGCCACACAGCAATTATAAAGAGGTTTTCTTTTAGATTTTATTTCTATTATATTGACTTTCGCAGATTGCAAGATGTTTCATGAAAATAACACTGCCAATTATCTGCATTTGTTTCAGTCGCAGTTATTTTTTTGTGCGTCGATAAATGTAGTAAAAGAAGCTTGCACTGACTTTGCATTATGGTGAGCGCGAGCTTCTTTTTCTTTTTTAATAATAATAATAATAATCATAATAATCATAATAATAATAATAATAATAATAATAATAATAATGTGCAATATTATATGCACGTAATTGTACGTGACCCAAACACTACAACCCCGTCTGATCTGGTCCTTGGACCAGTTATCTTCCGTGAAACAGGTCCGTGGTGCAAAAGAAGGTTGGGGTCCGTGGATTTAGCCCACGGTCGTGTGCGCGCGCTCTCTCTCGCGCGCGCGCATTCGTGATGGATTTGCGCGCAGGTTTCAGTAGTACGGCGGCTCCGAGGGCACAATCTCGACGCGATACTGTCGCGGTGCAGCAGAGCGCGCGCGCTGCACACGCTCTCACGTAGCGCGTGCTGCATTCTCTCCACTTCATTCCAGGGTCTGAAGAGCAACGGGCATTTAATAGTGAGTATCCTTTCCAGTCATTATTTAGGCATTTTGATGCACGGAGATGACAGTGATTAAATATGCAAGCATAACCTATAATGAAAAGATATATTTATTTAATAAAAAGTTAAATATGCATGCATATCGAAAATGTGGGGGTTTTTTAATAAAGAAAATGCATGTATTCCTTTCTTAAACATGCTTGCAGCAATTCAACCACTTGCCTACATCCCTAGTTAGAATGAAGTGTGTGTGATTTCTGTGCATTATGAAAATCGTCCCTCGAGGAGGTAAAAGCTTGGCTTTATTAAACACTTTTGGGGATTGAGGCACAGCTCTTTCATCCTTTTTTCTTGATTTGATGGTACTTTTATACAAACGTAACTGTGCAGTGCAGTAGCAAAAGACAAATGATAGGAGAAAGGGCATAGTGGCATAGAGTCTCTTATTTGTAACAGTTATGGCATCACATGAAAAGAGGATCTGATGGATGCCATTCCCTTTGCATTGCTGAAGATATTATACATGCCATACCATACCTTGCAACAATTTAAAATAAATTTTTTTTTACATGGTATTGACTTGAAATTATTATGCTGGGCAATTTAGGCTAACCACTGTTATTCAGTTTCACTTAGCAGAAACCACACCCATAAAGCAGATTTTAAAATCAATTAAACTTTTTGTGACTTTTGATTCTAGATAACATTGTGAAAGGTATGATGAGGTGTAGAATAAACAATATAATGCTATCCTATATATCTTAATTTATTTGGCAAAAATATGTTGGAATCCTATTGCTTCAACAAAAAGACAGAAATCAGTATTAAAAGCATATGAGATTTAAAAAGTGGCAAAAAATGAAGAAGAAAATACAGAATGACACGATGGAACCAGAAATGACTTGTAGTTCTTTTTTTTTCTTCAGTTATAATGTTATGATATTATCCTATTCAATAAATTCAGCAAGCCACATTATTCTCACGTTAGGTGGACTGTTTATTGCTTCATTATTATGACACGCCATTTCAACCCTAGACTGCGATGCAATTATTCAAATTGATCATCTGTGTAGGACTGGAAATAATGTTTCCATTATCATAATGCATTTTTCGAATGAAACAAATAACATTTATTATAACAGATAGAAGTAGATAATAAATTAATTTTAGATTAAGTAAAGCTGTGTAGACAATGTTAATTACTTGTCCAATCAATAAAACTGGACACCACTTTTTGTAATGCAAAGACAATATGTCAGTATAGAGATGACCTTTACATAAAGGTACCTTCCTTTTGTATGCTTTGTCTCAGGTGGTCACTTTGAAAAGGTCCACAGATAATAGAATGATTAGATGAACTGTGCAAAAGTTCAAAGACATTCAAATAAGTAATTCATCCCTATGATGTTCTCATCTCACATGGATTCAACCAGACGTCAACAAAAGGGCATTTAAGAGCACTCCGAATTCTCAGATACGTATTCTCTGTACTTTAAACTGCTTTAACTTAAACTGGTTTCATGAGCATGACATTAAGTTCAATCTACTTCTGTGACCTTCCCAATAGAGTGCAATAGAACACAATTTGGATTGTTATAATATGGGAATAGGCAGAATTGCAGCATGAAAGTGCATCTGAAAAATCTGTAGAGATTGCATATATATATATATATATATATATATATATATATATATATATATATATATATATATATATATATATATATATATATATATATATATATATATATAGTGCAGCAAGTTCAAGTCCCACAGGAAACTCTAACTGGCTCTGAAAACATTATGCATGAGAATGATGAATACAATGAATACACCCTGTATGGGATGTCAACCTGCACACATTTTCGTGCATTTATTTACACTAAGGAGCAATTTATTGTAACCAAGTTTTTTTTTTTAAGCAAAACCACATGAACATAGGGAGACGATCCAAATCTCAGCACAGAGTAACCTGAGCTCGGGATCAAAACCTGGAACTATGAGGCAGCAACACAACTAGCTGTGCCACATGTAACCCTGTATGTACTTTTACAAGTTTTAAATGGAACTCCATATTTGCTTTGAAATTTCCTGCTGTCTAACAAAAAAGAAAGTAAAGTGCTATTCATAAAAAAAATAGAATGCTATACTTCTGCTTCTCAGTAGAATTCTAGTATTTCACAAAGGCTTCTGCCAATATTTTTCAATGCTTTGTGTTTTTGCTTGTCTCATCTGGGTTAAAAATATGCTTTGTCAACAAATTTTGCTTATTGTCAATATTATGGACCCCCCAGTTAGGCATCACTATGTTTAATGTTTGGTCATGAGCTTAAATGCATCAATATTGACGTTTGTCCAGGTCATGAGCTGAAGTTTTCAGTTAGTCATATTAGTTTGTACTCTTAAATTTGTCGATTGTTAAAAGCGATATACGTGTGAGAGCAGCATTTAGGAGGATGAAGAGTGGAAAGTCAGTTGGACCAGATGACTTACCGGAAGAAGCATGGAGATGTTTAGGAGAGATGGCAGTGGAGTTTTTAACAAGATTGTTTAACAGGATTTTGGAAGGTAAGAAGATGCCTGAGGAATGGAAAAGGAGTCTGCTGGTACTGATCTTTAAGAATTAGGGATATGTGCAGACCTGCAGTAACTACAGTGGAATTAAGTTGATCAGTCACACCATGAAGTTATGGTAAAAAGTAGTTAAAGCCAGGCTGAGAGAAGAGGTGACCATCTGTGAGCAGCAGTATGGTTTCATGCTGAGGAAAAACACCACAGATGCATTATTTGCTTTGAGAATGTTGATGGAGAAGTATAGGTCGGAAGGAGTTGCTTTGTGTGTTTGTGGATTTAGAGAAAGCGTACAACAGGGTGCCAAGAGAGGAGTTGTGATATTGTATGAGGAAGTCAGGTGTGTCAGAGAAGTATGTGAGGGTGGTGCAGGACATGTATGAGTACAATGTGACAGCAGTGAAGTGTGCAGTAGGAACGACAAACTGGTGAAAGGTGGAGGTTGGACTGCATCAAGGATCGGCTCTGAGCCCTTTCGTGTTTGCAGTGGTGATGGACAGGTTGACAGACGAGGTCAGACAGGAGTCTCCATGGACTATGATGTTTGCGGATGATATTGTGATTTGTGGCGAGAGTAGGAAGCAGGTTAAGAAAAGCCTGAAGGGGTGTAGGGTACGTGCTGGAGAGAATGGGAATAAAAGTCAGTAGGAGTAAGACAGAGTACATGTGTGTGAATGAGAGGGTGGGCAGTGGAGTGGTGCGGTTGCAGGGAGAAGAGGTGGTGAAGGTGGAGGAGTTCAGGTACCTGAGGTCAACAGTGCAAAGTAATAGAGAGTGTGTTAGAGAAGTAAAGAAAAGAGTGCAGGCAGGGTGGAGTGGGTGGAGAAGAGTGGCAGGAGTGATTTGTGATAGAAGAGTATTTGCAAGAGTGAAAGGAAAAGTTTATAGGATTGTGGTGAGACCTGCGATGGAGCTGGAGGTAGCAGAGCTGAAGATGTTGAGGTTTTCGTTGGGAGTGACGAGGATGGACAGGATTAGAAATTAGTTTATTAGAGAGACAGCGCATGTAGGTCATTTTGACATGTGCAGAGGTAGGACATGTATATCGGTAGGAGAATGCTGAGAATGGAGCCACCAGGAAGGAGAAAAAGAGGAAGGCCAAGGAAGAGGTTTATGAATGTGGTAAGGGAATACATGCAGGTAGTTGGTTTGAAAGAGGCAGATGTAGAGGACAGAGGGGTATGGAGACGAATGATCAGCTGTGGCGACCCCTAATGGGAGAAGCTGAAAAGAGAAGAAGAAGAAGAAGAAGAAGAAGAAGAAGAAGAGGAAGTAGTTATGGGCTCATTTATATTCCCTGAAGTGTACATGCATTTCAATATAGTAGTTTTAAATGGTATAAATGTAAAAGGTTATAACTTTAAAGGGTAATAACTAAACACATTGTTCAATTATTCATCTTCAGTGACCACCTTTTCATGGTCATGGGTATGCATCTAGAGTATATCCCAGCAACCCTATGCACAAGGCTAGAGAATTCACCCTGGATGAGATCCAGTTTATTGCATACACTTATTCACGCCTATTGAAAATCTACCAAAACCAATCACCCTGCCTATGTGTTTTAGGAGCTGAGTGGTAGCATGTAAAAAACCCACAGTAACGTGGGAAGAATTAGGAATAGTCTAACAATAACCAGAGCTTAGAATTGAACGCAGAATCCTGGACAAAATTTTCCTGAAAAAATGAGGTCTATGCAGCCCAGATTTTTCAGATGCACCTTTATGCTGCAATTCTGCCTATTCCCATATTCTAACACATTCGAAATGTGTTTTTATTGGACTCAAATCTATTGACTGGGAAGGTCACAGAGGTAGCGTGAACTCATTGTTATGCTCATGAAACCAGTTTAAAACAACTTGTGATTTATGACATGCGTTGTCATGCTGGAAGTAGCCATTAGATGGTGGGTAAATTGTGGCCATAAATGGATGCACATAGACAGTGACAATACTAAAACAGTATATAGTATTGGTCCCCAACCTTTTTTGCACCATGGACTGGATTAATGTCGGACAATATTTTTACGGACCGGCCTTTAAGGTGTGGCGGATAAATACAACAAAATAAAATGATATGACTGGCATAAAAAATGGTATTTTCTAAATGTAATAATAAATGCGAATCCACCGTGTTGTTGTTTGTTCATTTTGCTCGCTTGGGGGTTTCAATTTAGCGCTAATCTATTATGTGCTACAGGCCGGAGCAGCCCTTTTAAGAAGGTAGCGGATGTAGACATGTGACTGAGGCATCTTGACATGCATCAAATGTGAGTCATAGACAGATGTGGCGGAGAGAATCCGGTAATTTTCCAAAATGAAACATCATTCAGATTTAGATAATTAATAAAACTAAAATAATGTAAGTTATATATTCTTTCTGTGCGGCCAATTGTGCCGGTCCGCGGCCCGGGGGTTGGGGACCACTGGTCTAAAGCATTCAAGTGATAACTTTTTGTTATTACGAGGCCCAAAATGTCCCAATAACTTTTCCCACAACATTACACCAACTCCATCAGCATGGACTATTAACAAAAGGCTGTTTGGGTCCATAGATTATTGATGTTTGTGCCAAATTCTTACACTATCTTTGCTCTCCTTGCTGTTGTATATATTACATCCACCGCAGGGTTTAATTATTTGTGCATTCTGAGATGATTTCTGACCCACAATTGTACAGAGTGATTATCTGAGTTACTGTAGCATTTCCCAAACCAGTCTAACCATTCTCTGTTGATTTTTCTTATCGTCAACCTGCAGAACTGCTACTCACTGAATGTCTTTTTTATTTATTGCTCCATTCTGAGTAAACTATTAGACTGTTCTGAATTAAAATCCCAGAAGACCGTCAGTTATAGAAATATTTAATCCAGCCCAACTGGCTCTAACAATCACATCATAGTCAAAATTTTAAATATTATTTAATGAATAACATCACAAGAATAATGTATTCTGATAAAGCAGCAAAAGTATATACAAATTGTATTGTATGAATTACAGACATTTACAGTTTTAATCCCTTTCACTCATCCTAAAACCTGTTCTGGATGTGCTGTATTTCTAGTTGAGCCAATCTCTTGCTGTGACGCTCTGCTCTTTTTGACCTGTATTCTGTATACCCCCCCACCCTCCCCACCCCCCGCGCTGCCTTTTGAGTCGTACAGGACTCAATTTAGCTATCTATCTATCTATCTATCTATCTATCTATCTATCTATCTGTCTGTCTGTCTGTCTGTCTGTCTGTCTGTCTGTCTGTCTGTCTGTCTGTCTGTCTGTCTGTCTGTCTGTCTGTCTGTCTGTCTGTCTGTCTGTCTGTCTGTCTGTCTCTCTTTTTCTCTATCTCTCTCTCTCTCTGACATATTTATTTAAATAGGGATTTATTTAAATAGGTCGGCTGTTTCTTTTGAATGTACTCTGCCAGTTGACCTGGTTATGCAACTGTAATTCTAGTGCAATTGTCAGATTTTTAAGTCATCAGTAAAAACGCTACAGACACTAATAAAGTGCAACATAAAATAGTCAGAATTGTAGCAACATTTATTATTATTTTTTTTTTTACATCTATGTTTATGACACCACAGACATGAAGTTAGGGGATGAGTTCCCTCAGGTATGGCAGATTTTGTCACACATGATCAATCAATTAAATTAATGCAAAAATTTTTTCACAATTCACAATGCAAATCAATGAAATCATTGTATTATTTACGATAACCTGGAGATATGTAGCAAAGTTATTACTTGTCACTTTAAATGTGGAATGACCCAGCTTTAAATGGCTACTCTTAGTTTCAGTCCTGGGTTTTGCCAGTGAAGACCGCATTTGTTGTTAAAAAGACTGGACCAACATGACGTCCACAGAGCCATTGCATAAGCACTGAGCATTGCTAATACAAACATTTTGAATGTCCATAAAAAGAAAGAAACCACTGTTGTATTGAAGACCAAACATAAAACAGGTTGACTAAGGAAAACAATAGCAGTCAGTGACATCAGCAACAACCCCCACAGGATGGGGTAACTGTGTCACAAACTACTCCTTAAAAAAGACTTAAAGATATAGCAGGAATATAGAAGCCATACCACAAAATGCAAACCACTCAAAAGCAGTAAGAATCTAAGTATACAGTAGATTGAAATGCACAAAGAAATACAGATATAAGACCACAGAGTTTTGGAATGAAGATTATCGTCAACATGGCATCGTGAAGGCCGTGTCATGGTGTGAGCTTGCAGAGCTGCTTATAAAATTCACTAATTTGCAGCTATCGATAATTTTATTAATCGAGTATTCTACCGATAAGTCCATCGATTATTCGAGTGATCGGATAAGAAGTACTTTTTGTTTATTAAAGAGCAGTACTAAATATAAGAGAAAATAACACAGGTCTCTTACAATTAACAAGCAATCTGTTTTCACTTTAGAAAAATAAAAATGTATAAACGTGGTATACACGCAAAACGATATACGGTTTTAAACAACTTGGTGGGAGAAAATGTGCACCTGTAAATAAACTCAAACTTACGCACAACATGGAAACACATTAGGCAAGAAGGGGAATTGGCCATGCTCAACATTTTGTGCGTACTCCTTGTTTATAAACAAATAATTTGCCTCAATGCTTTTTTATATTGAAATTACAGTAATCCCCTGCTTTACCGTGGATCGAATCAAGCGCCACTGGGTTTAGTGCAGAATTGCATTCACCAAATAACTAATTTGTTTCGCTGATTTTCTCGGGCCTCTCGTGGATAGCACAATAGACGAAAAATCTTATAGGGAATTGTTTTATTGGAGTTTTATGTTGAAATTATTACATTTATTAACAAAAGATAATTATTAATAAAAAAATGAAGTAAAATGTTAATAAAGTACAGTACTGTATACATAAAATAGCATTTTTGTTTATTGCAGGCGGTTTTGGAACGTAACCACTGCGATAAACGGGGGATTACTGTACTTAAGTTACTTGATGAATCGTTTCAGCCCTACTCAAAACACACTACCAATGAACAGCACACTTTATCAAGAAGTTGTGTTACAAGAAAAAAGAAAATAACATTTTGATGAGGTCAGCAGTATCTGGCTTGATGCAGTTATTGTAAGCATTTAAATGTTGAGTATAATTTTTATTAAAATACTTATATACTTTTGCTCACCTCAGAAAATGGGTGTTCTGACGAGAAAAGTGTCATGTTTTAAGTTGTTTGACACATCTTGATGTAAATATCAGGAAATGAAAACTTAATTTCTGATATATCTATATGTCTCATATTTATTATTACTTTTGAACTCGAAGTTTAGTATAATGTAAAAAAAACGAAACTAAAACAAACTGGTCACATATTTTCACACGGTAAAACATGGCAGTAGGGGGATTGGCTAAGATAACAGGTGTAAGTGTGTGTATGAACGGTGCTTCTCGGTGTTCCCAGGACTGGCTCTGGATGAACTTTGACAACAATCTAGTGGTTACTAAAATTATTCAAAACAAACTTAAATGTTAGTTCATTACCCTTTTTGATGTTTAAAATGGGATCCATGGCTTGTGAATATAATTAAAGATTGTGTAACATATTGTGGTAAAAAAATGTTAAATGATGACTGATGCACTCACAAAGCTCATCCTGATCATTTATCCAGTCAAATTTCTCTCTTTGGCAAATTATCAAATCTAAATTAAATAATAAAGAGGATTTACATTTGTAAATGGATCCTGTACTTTCCATGATCAAACTTATACAAGTGTGACTTTTTCTAATCCAAAGTTAATTTTCTTTTCTTTTCTTTAATAGGCACATGCATTAATGTTCATAAAGTCAGCAGAAGAGAACCTCAAGACAGCATGGGCCCTGCTGACCCAGCTAATATCACCAGTGATATTCCCAATGGGGATGGAGAATATACCTTCTGGCACCAGAACAGCCTGGGCAACTACAGCGTGGATTCTCATAAACCTGTCTTTGTGGATGACATTACAAAGCACCTAAGTGTTCAAATAGCACTTATAGCTGCTTATTCACTTATAATCATCCTGGGACTGGTTGGTAATACGCTAGTTATTTACATGATCATTATATACAAAAACATGCGCACCGTTACCAACTACTTTATTGCTAACCTTGCATTAGCTGACCTCATGGTAGACACCATGTGTTTACCCTTCACACTGGCATACACTCTGCTAGATGAGTGGAAGTTTGGGGCAGTGATGTGTCACATGGTGCCTTATGCCCAAGCTCTCAGTGTTCATGTGTCTATTTTGACACTCACCGTGATCGCTCTGGAGCGTTATAGGTGCATTGTGTTTCATATGGGCCAGCGTCTCACTAGGTGTGCAAGTTTTATTATCATCAGCCTGACTTGGGCTTTTGCAGCCATTCTTGCTGGACCTTTAGCTATTTTTAGGGAGTATCGTTATGAGGAGATTGCCTACATTAATTTAAGGATTGCAGTATGCTCTGAGAAATGGCCCCATGGCACTAATCGAGATGCCATCATCTACAGCTTCTCCATGCTTTTGCTGCAGTATGTGCTTCCACTAGGCATTATCAGCTATGCTTATGTGTGCATCTGGGTCAAACTGAAGAACCACGTCAGCCCGTCCAGCCGCAACGATGGTATCACTCGTCGGAAGAAAACTACCAAAATGCTGGCATTGGTGGTTGTAGTCTTTGCAGTATGTTGGCTTCCTTTCCATGCATTCCAGTTGGCAAGTGATCTTGACTTGGTTCTTAAGTTTAAAGAATACAAGCTTATTTATACTTTGTTTCACATCGTGGCTATGTGCTCAACTTTCACCAATCCTCTGCTATATGGATGGATGAACAAGAATTACAGGAATGGCTTCATCATGTTCTTCCGCTGTGAACACAAACCTGACACCATCCATCCTGAGGGTTCTTTTCGAACTCGAACTTGGAGAGGTTTGATCTTGTACAGTAATGGACAACCTGCCACTGCTGTCTGAACCTAGTCAGAACTAATAGCACTTTTAAAGACTGAGCTTAGTTCGAACAATATATATGGGATTTGTTTTTAAAAGTATTCACAGCTTATCAGATGTAACTGTAAACAGTTTGCATGCTGTATACTGTATAAACACTCACTTTTCATGGTGGTATTTTGTATTCAGCATCTGTCAGGTCTACCTGTGGTTTGTAAAACTGGTACATGTTGTCAAGTGTTAATCCAAAAATGAAAGTCATTCAGAAATTATTTTCTCATGTCACTAATAAATTGATTGTTTATTTTAGCTTTACAGGTTGCCTACATCCCAACAACCTATTTCTGCATATAAAAGTGACAGTTGTATTATTATTGCACTAAAACTAAGGAAAGCACATTGTCCTGCACAACCCATGCAGCTTTGATCTCTGTTTACTGAAGAGAAAGTAAACAATAATGAACAATAATCCAAATGATGGAAATAAAACAAATGCCTTATTGCAGTTTTGCAGTGTCCTAGGTTTTGGCTCCTATATAATGTGATGCAATTTGGTGTTTTAATGTATTCACAAAAAACATTTATTTTAAATGCATCAAAAACACATACAATGACTATATTGCATATGGGTTTGAGGTAATGTCTAAGACTAATTAATTATAGACAATAGCAAGATTTAACATTGAAAGAGCATCATCATACAAACTAGTCCCAACTTTTTGAAGTCACAACTTCAAAAAGTGGTGCATCAGGTATATGAGAGTAAAACAGATGTTTCTTATTTGCTTGACATGAAACAATACAGAGATTAATTACATTGGTAAGCAAGTCTTGCATAAAATAATGGCACCCTTCATAAGAATAGACAAAAAGTATAAGTAACACATTGTATAAGTAACACATAAAATACTTAATAGTAGGTAGGTGGTAGCTCAGTGGTTAAGGCATTGGACTTTTTAAGCAGATGGTCACAGGTTTAAATTCCACCACCACTAAGCTGCCATTGCTGGGCCCTTGAGCAAGGCCCTTAACCCTCCCCTGCTCAGTTTTAAGTCGCTCTGGAGAAGGGCGTCTTCCAAATGCCGTAAAAAAAAATTTATTTTATTCTAGCTATAATTAACACGATTTGAGAATAATAAGAAAAATTCTGAAACTCAATTAATACCTTGATCAAACATGAGGGTACACACATTTTTTACACACTTATTTTGTGCTGCATTAACATGGTGTAAATCATTAGGCGCACACATTGCTTGCACAATTTGAGCATGAGGTAGAAATACACCCTGGATGGGACCACAGTTCATCATAGGACATCATGTACCCATACATTAACACACAATCATTGACATCAATTTTATTTTGGTCAATCCCCCTACTTCCTGAACCAAGCCAGAACTGACTGACTAAGGTAATTTATCTTATTTTTACACTTATATCCATGTCCATGTTGACATGGAAAAAACATACAGAGAACCCTAGAACTGGGAGGTGCCATTGCTTTGACAGTAAGGGAGAAAAATAAGCAACACACTGTTTGTTCTTGATTCTCCAGATCTAAAATAAACTATTAAACATTCATTAGCTACATGCCATCTGGGCATGTAGCTTGTAGCTTTTCAACCCAAACAGAACTTCACTAGATTTGCGCACTTCACTAGGAATTGGTCAGATGAGAACAAATTTGAGCTACTTATCTATGCACATAATTTCTAGCTGAAAAGATGAATGCATGCAAGTAAAATCTCTTAAACGTTGTTTCAAATTAATTAGTTGTCTCTTCAAGGAGGTTAAGACTAGGGTGGTTGACATGCCTAAACATTTGACAAATCAACACAAAGCCAAAATGCATTTTGTTCTCCTGCTGAGAAAACATACCTAATACCATCCTTTCTAAAGATTCTTTTTTAACTGTAACTCTGCCAAGTTTGATCCTGCAACTGTAAAAAAGACAAGGTAAAAAAAATATCTTTCGATATACAATAACAGACAAAAGATATACAGAGTATAAATAAAATACAGAAGAAAAACATATCAACTATAAATGTGTAAAATAATAACAAAAATACATGTATATGGTTATATGGTCTGTGAAATATGTTCTCATTGACTAAGTGTCTGATACATGATGAAAGTAACTTTTTTAACTGTACTCTGATTGGATGAAAGGTGCTAAAAAAAGAAAATAAGACCACATTAAACGATAGGAAATAGGAGACATTAATTTACCAATATAGTCAAGTATTAAAAAAAAGAGTGAAGTTACTTACGTGCTTAGTCTACCTGCTTGACAACTCAGCCTTTGTTTTGACAGTTTGTAGTTGTGCATTCTAGTCTTTTTTTTTTTTTTTTTTTAAGATGAAACGTGAATTAGGCAATGCAAACTAATCTAATGATTGTACAGACTATACATGCAGATTCCAATTTAAATGGAGCACATGTACACCTTTGTGTTTATGCAGCTATTCAATTAGACCAGGCATGTCCAAAGTTTGCCCGAGAAACCAATTGCGGCATCTAGTCGTATTTTATACGGCCCACAACCTTTGTCATAAAATGTATACGAGGTGGTATCAAAAAGTTTCGAGACTAGTTTTGTAGCATGCCAACAGATGGCAGCACGAGGCTGCATGCACAGTCACAGGGAGCACTGACCTTCATAAGTCAGTGTGCCAAAAGTCTCCATCCTGTGTACATCAGGAAATGTGCAACTGTGCTATTCATCCAAGCATGCGTTACCATGTCTGCTATTGTGACCACGTGTGCACTCTGTCACCGAATTCTCCTTACATGTGAGTTTTTCGCTGGAAACAACATGATCTCACTTCCGTACCCACCCTACTCGCCAGAACTGGCTCCTGCGAACTTCACCCACTTCCCGAAGATCTGTCTCATAAAGTACTTTTTTGTAAATAGAGCTAGTTTCGAAACTTTTTGATTTATGATCCGCCAACGCTGTTAAATAGAATATGCGTATGACTCAGGTACAAAATGTAAATTTCTGTATCCCTGAACGGTGGCAGCAGCACTCTGTTGCCACCCTCTGCAACTCCGCTGTGACCCTTTCCAGCCGAGTTCTGAAGTGGCAAATGCAGATTTTAAAAAGGAAGGTGCACAGCAGCAGTTTTTCACACGAGTAAGCCTTTTGCAGAGGGTGAGTTTGTCAGTGTTTTAAAGGTGCAATATAGTTCACAGAGTAAATGTTGATTTCTGAGTCTCATCTCAAAGTTGTCAGTATTTGACGATCTGGATCTGAGTTGCCAGCCCATTTACATGTTGCCTGATCGTGGCCGTACAGTTATACCTGGTCAGTGTATGTGAATGTGAGAGTTTTTTTCTATATATGGCATACTCAGGTATGAAAGGCAGAATGATTTTGTTAAGACCTGTTTATGCCTGGGTAGCTTACATTTATTTGCATTACCATGTGAAGAAATGAAAACTATGTCATTTGAAATACAATTTCTATAAAACAGTGCATTTGCATTTATCTTTAATTGTTCAAGGAATGTCAGGCAGGATGATTGGCCCTCTGGCATTTTCACATGATCAAATTGGGCCCTCTTTGAAAAAGCAAAATGCATACAATCAGGCGAATAGAAGGCATTAGCCTCACTTAATGTATATAATCGATAAAAAGTGTGATCTAAGTGCCTTTACCATGGCGTGGTTGTTGGTCTCAAATTGGTTGGTTTAAGTATTTCAGAAACTGCAAATTTCTTTAGATTTTTACACACACTTTTTTATGTTTCATGTAAACATTAACTAAAGCTCTTGACTTTATTCCGGAGGACGTCTGTTTTTTTAACATTATGCTGCTGCTGCTGCTATAAGATTAATAGATAACTACATAAATGTGTAGGTGTACTGATGCAGTGGAAGGTGAGTGTGTATAAAAATCGTCAGTCTATTTGCGAGTAAACGCTTCCCCCTACCGACATCACCGAGTAATTGCAATTCTGCAAAAAAATTTATATTTATGTTTGTATATGATACAGTTTATGTCATTTTCCAAAAAATCTCTAATTAACTACCTTACATTTCTGTAAAAAATAAATAAATTGTTTCCAAAAAAATTTACAGGAAATTTTCTGTCCTATTGCAACCATATATATATGATGCCCTAATTGAAAGACTTTTTCTTCTAATCATGGTTTTTTTATGTGTAGCTTTGTTATGTCAAATTGCCTTAGCTGTATCTACTCTTATTTGCTATGAACAGTTGAAGTTTGATGCTATAATCCTGAGAGTAATTTCTATGCTTGCATGACCCCTTTTGTCCATGAGGGCTATACAAAAAAAATACATCTAGATCAGGGGTGTCAAACTCAATTGCACAGGGGGCCAAAACTCAAAGCACACTTTAGGTCGCGATAAATATTTATTAAACACACTAAAACTAAATATTTATTTTTTTAAACATAAATATGCATAAAACACACACACACACACACACACACACACACACACACACGAGCATATCGCTCACTCGTTATACTTCTGACATATGTTCTGTCGTTTAATAGGTACAACATAAACTTTTCTTAAATGGACGACGCGACAGCCAGACATGACTTCTCACAAGAACTTTTATTTTTCCCCTTTCGCAGTGCTGTAACCCCCACACCCAATATAGGTTCCCACCCATACTATATGCCCCATAACATTACCGAATGGAACATAATACTACAGCCACCGCTGCCTAGCAACCATAGTAAACAAAACAATGGCCGTTGAGGTGAAGATAGCAAGTTTAGATTCACTTATGAGCTCCCAGCTTGTTGAAAGGTAAGGTTCTCTCTCTCTCTCTCTCTCTCTCTCTCTCTCTCTCTCTCTCCCCCCCCCCCCTCTCTCTCTCTCTCTCTCTCTCTCTCTCTCTCTCTCTCTCTCTCTCTCTCTCTATATATATATATATATATATATATATATATATAATATTTTGCTTTGTAATATATAATATCAATAATAATTTTGTTCTTTGTAATATATAATAGAAATAATAATTTTGTTCTTTATAATATATAATAGAAAGGGCTGTGCTGAACATGATAAAAAGCCAAATGGACATTAAGGACAATCAGATATCCACAATGATCGATGAACTAGAACAGTGGGAACCTGCTTTTAGGAGTTGTAGGACTCCGGTTAAAAAAGGCAAGATCAACATGGACAGGAAATGGGTAGCCTCAAAGGAAGAACAGACTTATGGGCCCTGGCACAATGGAGGGGTTCAACTTTGGATTACCCACATAAAATATCACCTGCAGTGTAAAACATTTTATACTGGTTGGGAAAAAAAAAAAATAGTATGGATTTCCAAGACAGTTCCCATGCAAAAAATCATTGAAGTCTTCATTATCAAGCTAGGAGACGATAGACTGTGGATTAACATACCCGAGAAAATGTGGAGGATTTTGCAAACTCTGCCCTGTGCAACAGAGGAGAAAAGTGATGGAAAGGACAAGACAGTGTGCTAGTAACCTCTCCCCTGATCACGTCTGAACCCTTCTACATGGTATGAAATCACAAAGGGCAAAAGAAAGTATTCAACAAAAGCATCAGAAATTATCAGAAAGCAATTCATACAAAGGGCTGTGATGTTATGGATGTATGTTGTATGTTAATGAATGATACAGCAACCAGGAATATCTTTATGACCACCAATCAGGTTATGAGTAAAAGTATAACGTTGTCAGAATAAAATAAAGTAGTAAACAACTAATACCAGAAAAACTACTTATGTGCAATAATAATGTATTTGTACTTCGTTACTTCCCACCTCTATACACGTGCACTGTATGTTAAAGATCAGTGAGTTTTGCACATAGAGCATACACTTCTCTCTGCAGAAGTAAGACAGAAAAGTTATTCTCACATTTTCTTCACTGAATAGGGTTTAAAAGAACAATATGGGGGACAGAGACTCCTTGCATTAAGACTCCATGGTATTTGTGTAGATTAGGTGGTTTTAGATGTAGTCAGAACAGGAGGTGTTTTAGTTTCATGAGAGTGAGAAGTCTGTGTTGACTCATTCATTTCCCTGTTCTTGAAAAAATACCTTTTAGATACTTAATATAATATAGTAGAGCTTCAACTAGAATATCCGGAATGGTAGTGCCAACTTGACTCAGAGACTGCCTGGTCACAATAGGACGATCAGCTGGGAACATACAAGAAGACATGTAAGAGCAACACCAAATTCTACCTAAAATCTAATGATTTTCATTTTGAATTAATATCAGGTGTGGCCCTTGCTTATTTGTAATAAAAACTTGCACCCATACCTGCCCTTTGTGGAAAAGGTGGGCTGGGTAAAACTAATAGGTGGCCAATCAGTGGTTGTGACCCCAACACCTAATACAGTTCTTTAATACAATAACTAATATTTACAAAATCAAAATCAAAAATCTAATTCAAAATATAACTGAAAAGTGATAATGAAAACATCTTCAAAAACTTACAACTGTATTAACTTTAAACTCTATAAATCGTGTAAATCCTCAATTAAATTAAATTAAATCCTTAATAAACGTATCAAGCCTATTTTCAAACCTCAGTGCAAAATCAGAACATTCTATGTAGCTTCCCTTTTCCACTTTTAAATAACTTTTTTAATTCATTACTTAACCAAAGATAGCACCAGAACTACTTTTATAACCACTTTTCTTTTTGTCACTTTTTTATAAAAAACAAAAAAAGTGGCAAAAGATTTTTACATTATTGCTTTATAATCAACAGCAACCTGAAACTTGATTTGTTAATAAACACTTTTTCACACAGGACCATGTAGTCTTGGATTTTGTTTCCCCTCAATAATAAAAACCTTCATTTAAAAACTGCATGTTGTGTTCACTTTTGTTATCTATCACCAATATTTAAATTTGTTTAATGATCTGGAATATTAAAAGTGTGACAAACATGCAAAAAAAAAAAAAAAAAAAAAGGACAAACACTTTTTCACACCACTGTAGATAGACATATCAGAAGATAATGTACGCAAATGACAAAATAGTTATGTACAATTATGAATGTATGTATGATACAGTATAAATATAGGTGGAATGTACAGTAGTGCAAATATGTGTTAAGGATGGTGCGAAAAGGAATGTGTAGTGAATAAGCAGTGCAAAATACACAGAAAGTGACAATGCAGTAACAGCCACAGGATAAAAGCTATACTTCAGTCTATTTGTGCAACTCTGAGGCACCTGTAGCTTCAGCCCGATGGAAGAAGGGTGAATAGTCCATGGTTGGGGTCAGAGGTATCTTTAATGATGCCCCTCACCCTTTGCAGACAGGGTTTATTGTAAATGTTCTTCAAGGTGGAAAGCTGAGTGCAGATGATTCGTTGGGCAGTTTCTACCACCCTCTGAAGGGCTTTACAGTCCGTAGCAGTGCAGCTGCTGTACCACACTGAGATGCAGTTAGTGAAGATGCTCTCAATAGTACAGCTGTAAAAGTTCTCTAGCATCACATAGCACAGACAGGACTTTTTAAGTCTTCTCAGAAAAAAAAAAAACAGGTGCTGTTGTGCCTTCCTGTTTAGGATAGAGGAGTTCAAAGACCAGGTAAGATCCTCAGAGATGTGGACTCCAAGAAACTTAAAGGTGGGTGCACGCTCATCAGCGGCTTCGTTGATGTGAATGAGAGCGTGAGTGTGATTGCTGGATGACTGTGTGGAGCAAGAGTTTATTAATTTTCTACACAATATGATTTGCAGGAAGGACTGAATAAATTAAACATATATTTTCTTTGTTTTTAAATGGCCAGGTTTCCATTATAATTTTCCTCAAGTTTCCTCAATGTATTAAAATTATGCTAAATTGATTAATAATAATGAATTTCTACAATTTATTTGGAGAAGATGTTTTCTATTTTACGATTTGACCTTTAAACAAGTGCTGAGCTGAGTGCTACACACCATTAATATAACTTAAACCTAAACACATGTTTACCATTAAACACCCAGGATCTAAAACTGGTCCACTCTCACGATCGTCACACTTTCTCTGCACAATTATTTCTTTTCACACTTCGACACTTTAATCACTTTAATCTCTGAACTGTCACTTTAACTTTGGATTTGCACAGCACAGTGCACTTTATACCACACCATACCGCACACGGTCACTTTAAGGACAATCACATCAACCACCTTAAATTTTTACTGTTGTTAAAGTTTACTGTCATAAGCATCCAGTATATACACTTTTTCTCATATATATCTTTATATATTTTATATAGTTTATACCCTTTATTTATCTGCCTTCTTTTTTTTTCTCTTGGTTTATTTTTTTCTCCCCATCCTATTCCCTCATGCCGGACCGTCGTTTAAAGCATTTTACTGCATGTCGTACTCTGTATGTATGTGTATGTGACAAATAAAATTGTATTTGATTTGACATGTTGACTGTGTTTTAATGTATTTGTTTGTAATGTATTCATTACAAACATAAGAGCTAGTTAGTTAGCATTTCACTACTTTTCACTATTGGATTAAAACATCATCCAAAGTCTAGTCTCAAAAAGGCCTGTAGCTATCGATTACTTTAGTAATAGAGTATTCTAGCGATTATTCCAGATATTAATCAAGTAATCGGATAAGTAGTACATTTTCTTTATTAAAGAACAGTACTAAATTTACAAGAGAAAATAAGACGGGCCTCTTAAAATAAGCAAGTACAGTGGTACCCCGCTTAACAACCTTAATCAGTTCCTTAAAACCGGTCGAAATGCGAAAAGGTCAAAGAGCGAATGTACACGCAATATACAATACACACGCACTAAAATGTTTTATTGACCGCTAAATAACACTTTATTGTTCGCAAACCGAAGTTTAATTTACGATAGATGCTCTCTCCACGAAGGCTGAGGTGAAACTGGGAAGATCCTTTCCCTCGCTCCACGTTGGTTGGTCGGGGTAAAAAAAGGTCGATAAGCGGGCATTTGGTCGTTCAGCGGGCGCAAATTTCGGTCGAAAAACTGTTCGCTAAGCGAAAAGGTCGATGTCCGAGCCGGTCGATAAGCGGGGTACCACTGTATTTGTTTCCCTTTTAGAAAAATTTACATTTTATTGCTGAAATTGCATACAAAAATATCTGAGAACTAATCCCATTTAGTGCACTTAATTGCTATTTTAAATCTAGGGCTGAAACGAGTAACTCGAGTAATTCGAATACAAAAATTATTTGTAAAATGATTTGTATTTATAAAGTCGAAATTGCAAGGAAAAAAAACTTTTTTTTTTATTTGGTGGAAACACGCTTCCATAGTGTTTACCTGTCCAGAGCGTTCCAGAGTTTAGCGGGTGATGCGTCAGCAAAAATGTTCCACATTGCTTCGTGTGTAGTTTTTGTCCCATGGACAGATGTTTACTGGATAACTAACTAAAAAATAAATCCACTATACAGCCAAGACATGCAAAAGATAAAGGTATACATGCATCTCATTATGAGTATAGTATAGTCTGATGCATGTAATGAAATAGGCTAATAACTGTATAGGTTATGCTATGTTGTCTGCTATGCTATTACACATAGGGCAACAATCTCTCTTTTTTTGTTGTTCAACTAGTATACATAACATAACACTGGCTTGCAACAAAGCAATGACAACCTAACTAGATAGATTGTAGTTAAACTATCACTTATTGGTTTGATTTAATCACTTTAATTGAGGGGATGTCACTTTGATTGTACTGATTAGGTACCGCCACTGGGGCAACTTGTGTGAGGATCCTGTTTGTGGCCTTCAATACAACCATCCCAACATTCCTCCAAGACCAAACTAACCCAGCTCTCTGTTCTTAGTTCTATCGATCAGTGGATAAACAGCTTTCTGACAGATAGCAACAGCTAGTGAGACTGGGGAAATTCAGGTCAAATAGTTGCACCCTCAGACTGCACCTTCATCGACCTTTAAATCAAGCTCCTTCAGTTTACAGATGACATTACAGTTATCGAAGACAGTGATGAGTCTGCATACAGAAGCGAGGTTGAGCAGATGGCTGCCTGGTGGGAGAAACCCCCCTCCCCAAACTCACAATTATAAAAAGCACTCTAGCAGCAGTGGAGTCATTTAGGTTCCTTTTATGTGTTCTATCATTATAGGTGTTGCACACAAACTTCTTGAACCAGGGCTCCCCAAGCACACTGTGGACTGTGGATCCTTTGGCCACACAGCAAGAACAAAAACTTATATTTTTTCTTTTATTGACTTTCGTGGTCAACAGGCTGTTTTATTAAACAAAAAACGACCACTTCCGCCTATGCCAATCATGCAATTCAGCACCACGTACAAAAAATGTAAATGATCGTTGGACATTGTCAGGGTCTGGACATTTTGGGTTGTTTGTTATTGCTTTGGCCACCAGATGCCGCCACTGAGCCCTTATTCCCTACTCCGTAACCCCTAACTGTTTGATGTGTCCCACCTGCTCCTCGATTGTTTTGTGTATTTAACTTACCCTTTTTACCTTGGTTCTTGTTGGTTCATTATATTTGTCTTGGAATTTGTTCTTATATTTGTATTGTATTTGAAACTGGACCTGTGTGGGGTTGTTTGATTTCTTTGAGTCTCCTGTTTTCCCGAGTCTCCTTTCTTCTCTAGTTTTTTTTTCAGTTTGCGTCCATTTCTTTGTTCTGTTTTGGAAATTAATCATAATTAGTATCGTTTTATTATTTCTGTATTACCGATATAAAACATAGTTGTAGTATATTTTTAAACTACAACTTATCTTTAAGTCCATGTTCCTCTCCTCTTTCTCCATCAGCAGCACTTCTTTCTCTCTCCCGCCATCCCCCGAACAGAGACACTCCATTCTCAAACACACGGGAGAGGGCGGGGCTTAACGCTCATCAACCAATCACATCAAGACAAACCGATCTTGTAGGTTAACAGCGTTTTTAAAAACATCTCTACACGAATTTTATATCGGAATATATAAAGCAGCAGTCTTACAATTTAGGTATAGATGTAATCCAGAGCTGAATTGCAAGACTACTGCTTTATACATTACATTGAGACACATAAACACATAAACATTGAGAAAAAAAAAAAATTGTTTTCTGCCCAATATTTTCCACCCACTAACAGGTGCCATGATGAAGAGATAATCAGTGTTATTCACTTCACCAGTCATAATGTTATAATGTCAACATGTTATGCCTGATTGGCGTATATCAAGACTGATATATATATATATATATATATATATATATATATATATATATATATATATATATATATATATATATATATATATATAAATACTGTATATCATGAACATTACTGTCTCAGTGTTGATTTACAAGAAGCACATGCACACACACACACGGTGATGGCAAAAGTAAACGTCGTTCAGTCAAGTTGATGTACATATACTTATGTTTTAAAAGATTCTTGTAAAAGTTAAAAAGAAATAAAAGAAATACTGACAATTTTTTTTTGCTCAAGTTAAAGTAAAGAAGTTTGGGCTCTGACGTAAACTTAAGTAAAAAGTAGCCATTACTACGACCTGTTTTAGAGTCAAGCTGGTAACTGGACCTCACATCATATTAATAAATTAATACAAAAGAATTTAATGGTCAAAATGTGCTGACAAAATGTGACAAAATTGAACCTTTTTTGTTTAAATAAACAGCTAGTTTGAAAACAAATATGTATACAAATACAACTTTAAATCTAGAAATATATATTTACACAAACAATTTTCAGCATCTACAGGATTCAAGTAGTCTTCTGATTGATAAAGTTTTGCTAAGTTGTACTCAAGGAAGGGTTTCCCATTTTCAGCCCCTATGGTACCATATTGAATTCATCTAGAATCTAGATGTGTAGACTGTAGGGTGTGTAGAGTCTCTGTATATAGAGTCTGTGTCATGTGTAGAGTCTCAATATAGACACTCTAGGGTGTGTCGGCTTTCGAAATAGAGACCGTGTGTAGAGTCTCTGTATAGAGACTGTGGTGTGTATTCTCTGTACAGATACTGTAGACTGTGGTGTGTGCGTGTGTGTGTGTGTGTGTGTGTGTGTGTGTGTGTGTGTGTGTGTGTGTGTGTAGAGTCTCTGTATAGAGACTGTGTGGTGTGTATTCTCTGTACAGATACTGTAGACTGTGGTGTTTGTGTGTGTGTGTGTGTGTGTGTGTGTGTGTGTGTGTGTGTGTGTGTGTGTGTGTGTGTGTGTGTGTGTGTGTGTGTGTGTAGAGTCTCTGTATAGAGACTGTGTGGTGTGTATTCTCTGTACATATACTGCAGACTGTGGTGTGTGTGTGTGTATATAGAGTCTCTGTATAGAGACTGTGTGGTGTGTATTCTCTGTACAGATACTGTAGACTGTGGTGTGTGTGTGTGTGTGTGTGTGTGTGTGTGTGTGTGTGTGTGTGTGTGTGTGTGTGTGTGTAGAGTCTCTGTATAGAGACTGTGGTGTGTATTCTCTGTGCAGATACTGTAAACTGTGGTGTGTGTGTGTGTGTGTGTGTGTGTGTGTGTGTGTGTGTGTGTGTGTGTGTGTGAGTAGAGTCCCTGTGTAGAGACTGTGGTGTGTATTCTCTGTGCAGATACTGTAAACTGTGTGTGTGTGTGTGTGTGTGTGTGTGTGTGTGTGTGTGTGTGTGTGTGTGTGTGTGTGTGTAGAGTCTCTGTATAGAGACTGTGGTGTGTATTCTCTGTGCAGATACTGTAAACTGTGGTGTGTGTGTGTGTGTGTGTGTGTGTGTGTGTGTGTGTGTGTGTGTGTGTGTGTGTGTGTGTGTGTGTGTGAGTAGAGTCCCTGTGTAGAGACTGTGGTGTGTATTCTCTGTGCAGATACTGTAAACTGTGTGTGTGTGTGTGTGTGTGTGTGTGTGTGTGTGTGTGTGTGTGTGTGTGTGTGTGTGTGTGTGTGTGTGTGTGTATAGTCCCTGTGTAGAGATTGTAGTGTGTGAAAATCCCAGGAGAGAAGCAGTTGCTGGAATCCTCGCGCTTTTTTGCACTGTGCTGCTTCCACGTGGCTGATTAGCAAACTGCATGTATTTACGCACTAGCTAGGCGTCCTACTTAGTGTACAAGTGCACGTAGTGGGCGTTTTTGCGGAAGTGTCTGTCCATGACCTTCCTGACGGAAAGCACGTATCGTGTTCTCGAGTTGTTCCTGCCTCCTAAAATGTCTTAGGATAGGAGATGACAAAAAATTCAAGGTAGACGGCTTCTCTGATTTTGGTAAACATTTCACAGTTTCTCCTTTTTTCGGTGTAGGGAATTAATTAACGAAATTAAAGCAAAAAATTAAAGAAAATGTAGGTTGTAGTTAGCTCGTAGCAGCCGGCGCTAAAAGCATGTGAGATGGGACTGATAGGGAGTTGAACTCGGATGAGTTATTAAAGCACGCCTCGATGCCATATAGTCATGATTTATTTACCAGCTATCTTTTAGTTATATAAAAAGGAAATACAAAATTGCAATGGGTGCAACAGAGTCTCAGAATTCCAGTTTTGAAAGGGAATCTAGGATCATTCATTAGTAATACTACAATCAATAAAACATGTATGGCTCTAATGTTCAGAAATATCAATTTTCTGTGTCTCTGCATTGACCTGAAGTTTCTAGGGCCATTTAGTACATTCTATAATTTGGGCATATGCACTTTAGATTTAACAGTTTCCTCCTGCACTCTATTCATTCATTCATTCTTTCTTTCTTTCTTTCTTTTATTATTATAGCACTTTTAGAAAGCCACTTTTCTGGGAACAATGGTGAAGTACTACAGTTGTTTGGGCTCTCTGAAAGGCACATGGGACCATGTTTCTCAAGCGTTCTGGCAAAGATACCCAAATCCTTACAGGTACGAGTAATGATTATCATTACATAGAATGAAAGGAACTGCTTTTATTTATCGATTGACCAGAAAGATGTCCTTTTTTACAGAAATGTGTAGTAGATTATTTTTGGGAGCTCTCATTCAGTATCATAGTCACCAGCAGAAAACCAATTTGAGCTGCATGTGATTCAACCAATCAGCAGACTAACGAAAAAGTCCAACCCTGAAATATGTTAAATATACGTATTTGTGTAGTCTTATGATTCTGGTTGTCGGGTGGTGCTGGAGTTTTGTGTGAAGTTACGGTCACGTTAAACATTTAGCATGCAAAATGTCTTCGGGGAGCTGCTGTGAATTTGTTGAAGCAAACCGGATATGATAATGTGAACCGATGCAAATCGAATGCAGCAACACTGCAAACCAGGCAGCTTATTTTATGTTGATTTTATGTTATGTTCTTTGTTTTCAAGCTGCATTTTTATAAATCGGAGTGCTGCAACACATAAATCAATGCTTTTCGGACAAGGTTTTGTCGTATTGATCTCCTATAGGTCATACGTTGATGCAAGTCAGAGTTTGTCAGGCTTGAACTTTGCAGTGTAGCAATCAGGATTGAAGCCTGGTGCATCCAATTTCCACTGTTCACATGTTAAAGAGGAGGTCGAAAGAAAATAAAACTGTAGTGTGACTATAGCTTTTCTTTGAGTAGTTAGTTCTTGAGTGATGCACTGCACTGATGTAATAGGATTAGTGTATTGTCAGACATTAAGGGTAAAATTGGAGTAGCTGAGAGATCTGATCTACAAAATTAAAGCTCTCTTTTTAAAAAGTTGAAGTGAAGGTTAAATCCCTCCAGCTCTTTTATCAGCAGGCTGTCAAACTGAATTCTGCATAACAAACTGTTAGTCAATGGGAAAGTAAACTGATATCATGATATCGGTAAAATGGACTTTGTAACAAAAAATAAAACCATGTCATTTAAGGATAGGATTTTTCTTGTTAAGTTGAATTGGGTAAAATTAAAAGGTAAATATTCTCCAGGAGAAATCAGTAAGTTCTTTCCCCCCTTCTTTGTAGTAAGCATGTGTTGACTGAAGACATCATCTTTCGGGGGGTGACTCCCGATAATTGCCTCATTTCCCGAAAACTCTTGACCAAAACCAGCCGAGCACCATGCTGGGCAGAAAAGTTTTTGCCCAGCCAAATGGCACGCAAAGCCTACATCATTGAGGACTCTGTAGTGGATCCTCAGAACAGGACTCTGCACACTTTCACCTGGAATATCAGCCACGCATCAATCATGGTAAGATTACTTCTGGGTCGTCTGCAGTACGAACATGGTGTACGATTATCGTGACCCAGTGAGGCACTTGCTGTTTCTTGTAGATATGAAAAATGTTTAATCGCTAATCTTATCCGACTTTACTTGTACAGAGTCTAGCGATTATCTGTAGTACAGTTTAATGTTTCTCAACCTTTATGATTCCTCTTTTTCTTTAATATTAGTCAAATGATCATTGGAAGTCATGTGCAGATGAATGGGTTCTAAAGCAGAGTGATATTTCAGCGAACAGCTGATGTCTTGGTATTGAATAGAAATGTAATTCTAAAAAAAAAAAAAAAACACACATTTTCTTTGTGCCTTCATTCATAATTTACTAATATACAAACAGCATATGGTATATTGCCAAAGTATGTAGATACCTCACCATCACACCCATGCGCGTGTTTATTTCCCAACCTGTTGCAAAGTCAGAAGCAAACAGTTTTCCAGAATGTGCAATACTTTGACCTTATGTTCAGCAAGAATATGATTGTAATAGTTACCTAGACACATACTTTCAGCTTTTCGAGTAGACATGTTTTACTTCTTTCTTTCCTCATTTAATAAAATGTAATGTTTTTACCATTTTAAACAACAAACCCAGAACTCTTTTCTGTATGTCAGAAATGTAGTGTGAGACTGTTTATTTTTTGTTTGTTTTTTCTTCCCAGCAGCAAATCTGACTCTGTAATGTTTTTATCTTTAGTCTGTGGAGGAGCGCTGTGTGTACACAGTCAGCCCTGAAAACAGCAATTTAACAGATGTCAAGAGAGAAGCGTGGATCTCCTCTAATCTCTACGGTTTTTCCAGAGCTGTTCAGGTCAGTGAGTTAGAGAGTATGTATGACTGCCAAACCAAGCCAAAGGTTACTGTGGTTTAAATAACACAGAACCAGCAGTGACTCAAATTCAGTGATGAATTACACTTAAGGCTTGATTACCCTGTAAAGTTAGCAGCAGCCACTGAAAATAGCATGGTCAGCCAGTTGTAGCCTGTTGACAGCTAAACAGCTGCTTTGTCTGTAGTTTAATCACTGTGATTAACCTCCAGCCTCCATGTATTTCATGTAAACATTTTTGCTTGCCTAAAAGCCTTTTTCTTTATTTTTTCTTTATTTTTTAATAGGAATTTGGCCTTGCCCGATTTAAGAGCAGCGTAGTAAAGACCATGAAAGGATTCGAATATGTGTTGGCCAAAATGCAAGGTAAGAACTCGTGTAAATGAAGCACTTGGTTTGGAACTTTTTGTAAATGTCTGTTGCTAAGTTTCACTTATGTGTGCAGGTGAAACTCCCACAAGGACACTTGCAGAGACGGCAACAGAGAAAGCTCGAGAGACTGCACTCGCCGCTAAAGAAAAGGCTAAAGGCCTGGCTTCACAAGCACAGAAAAAACAATATGTATGATGTCAAGACTTTGCAAGCCTGTGCCTCTTTTCCCCTATTGTACCCATTCTCTCACTTCTTCAAGTTTTATCACTAACATTAAATGTTCCAGTTTTGACCGAAAAAAACAATACATTACATTCATTTTAATGCCTATGGCAGATGATCTTATCTAAAGCGCTTTTATCTCGCGATCTTTCAGTCAGAAGGCCAACGTCTTAACTACTGAGTTGCCACTTTCAAGACTTCTGAGAGCTGCTTCTAAATAAACCTTTTACAGTAGATAACAAGTCATCAGTACCAGAGGCCATCATGGGATTTGATTCGCCGCTATCCTAATAATGAAATATGTTTAGATTTTAAAGAAATAATTTTTGCCGTTCGGTCCGAACATAGCCTATTGTTTGGTATTATTCCTTTGTTTCTACCTTGGTACTTTACAGGGTAATATAATATAATATACTTCTGTAAAAGAATTTTTTTCTCCCCCCCACTATTTGTTAATTATTTGGAATCTTTGTTCAGCTGTGCTTCAGGCTCTTTCTCTTTCTGTTCTTTATACATCTCTTTCTGTTTGCTGTATATGATTTTAATGCTTCAAATTGAAGTAATACGAGAGTTGATAGGGTCCACATTACAAAACAGTCATTGCCTGTGTGTGCTGTACAACGGGCAAACAATTTAAAAAACCACAAAGATAAGAATGCAGTGATGGGCAATGTCTGTGCAAATGACTTGAATTTTAGTGTTTAAAATGCTATTTACTGAAAAACAAATCTTGAAATATAAAGTACAAACTGTTAATGTGAAATTCAGTAGCATTTGCTTACTGTCAATAAATGTTTTCTATCTAATATGTTGAATTGATCATTACTTTTTAAAGGTCTTTACTTACAAAGGCATAATTTTTCAAATAAAATGTAAACATAAGGTATTGAGGGAAAAACGTTCTCTTCTGCTGATACAAGTTAATTTAGTTATTACTACTATTTCTTTCTGCTCCTCTCGTTAGGGGTTGCCACAGCAGATCATCCGTCTCCCTACCCCCCTGTCTTTTACATCTGCCTCTTTCAACCCAACTACCTGCATGTCTTCCCTCACCATATACATAAACCTCCTCCGTGGCCTTCCTCTATTCCTCCTTCCTAGTGGCTCTATTCTCAGCATTCTCCTACCAATATACCCTATGTCCCTCCTCTGTACATGTCCAAACCATTTCAATCTTGCCTCTCTCACCTTTTCTCTTAAACGTCCTACATGCACTGTCCCTCTATCAGCTACCTCCAGCTCCACCTCCTGTCTTTTACTCAATGCCACTGTCTCTAAACCATACAACATGGCAGGTCTCACCACAGTCCTATCAATTTTCCCTTTCACTTTTGCAGATACCCTTCACAAATCACTCCTGCAACTCTTCTCCACCCACTCCACCATGCCTGCACTCTTTTCTTCACTTCTCGAACACATTCTCTATTACTTTGCACTGTTGACCCCAGGTACCTAAACTCATTAACCTTCTCCACCTCTTCTCCCTGCAACCGCACCACTCCACTCCCCTCCCCTCCTTCTCATTCACACACGTACTCTGTTTCACTCCTGCTGATTTCATTCCACTTCTCTCCAGCGTGTACCTCCACCTCTCCAGGCACTTCTCAACCTGCTCCCTACTCTTACCAGAAATCACAATATCATCCTTAAACATCATAGTTCACGGAGACTCCTGTCTGACTTCGTCCGTCAACCTGTCCATCACCACTGCAAACAGGAAAGGGCTCAGAGCCGATCCTTGATGCAGTCCAACCTTCACCTTGAACCATTCTGTCGTTCCTACTGCACACTTCACTGCTGTCACACTGTCCTCATACATGTCCTGCACCCCCTTACATACTTCTCTGACACACCTGACTTCCTCATACAATATCACAATTCCTCTGTCTGCACCCTGTCGTACGCTTTCTCTTCTCTTGTTTTCCAACATACAATACAACTCTTTCTGACCTTCTCTATACTTCTTCATCAACATTCTCAAAGCAAATAATGCATCTGTGGTGCTCTTCCTTGGCATGAAACCATACTGCTGCTCACAGATGGTCATCTCTTCTCTCAGCCTTGCTTCCACTACTCTTTTCCATAACTACATAAATACAAAACATGGTGTGACTGATCAACTTTATTCCCCTGTAGTTATTGCAGGTCTGCACATCTCCCTTATTCTTAAAGATCGGTACCAGCACGTTCCTTCTCAATTCCTCAGGCTTCTTCTCACCTTCCAAAATCCTGTTACACAATCTTGTTGAAAACTCCACTGCCATCTCTCCTAAACATCTCCATGCTTCTGGTCCAACCGGCTTTCCACTTTTCATCCTCTTAAGCGCTGCTCTCACTTCCTCCTAACTAATCCTATCCACATTCTGCTTCACCATTTCCACATCATCCAACTTTCTCTCATTTTCTTCATTCATCAGCTGCTTAAAATACTCCCTCCATCTTTTCAACATACTCTCCTCGCTAGTCAACATATTTTCCATCTGCATCCTTTATTACTCCCCCTTTTGGGGAGTAATGTTTCAAAAAAAAAAAAGTTGTAGACTGTTACAAATTACAATGTGGAGAACTGTGAGCGTACAGTACAGAAACTAGGTGTCCTGTGAAACAGCCTCATTAACAATAGTTTGTTAATTAAATAATTTCAAACTTGAAAATCTAACACTGGGAAAAAATAAAGAGTTGGTGTGTTGGTACTTTCCACACCGAAGATGAATGGCATGGGAAGGTGGTGTTATATGTTAATGTTCTATGATGCAAGAGCTGAAATAATCTTTTCCTCCTCTAATTAAGTTTAATGATGGAACGTTGCCTGGCCAAAAATAACCCTAGTATTTAGTTGTAATGCCTTAATGGTGTATATGCGTCATGAATTATTTTAACCACCTTATGCAACACCACATGTATTTCCGTTCAGGGTTGCATAAATGTTTAAAATCAATTTAAAAGTCTAACAACTCCAGAGATGTTCATTGAGGTTAAGGTCAGGACTCCACGGTGGCCAATTGAAGTGTGAAAATTATTCTTCATGCTCCCTCAATTGATTTTTCAGAATTAAAGCACAATAAATGCATTTTTCATCCAGAAAATCCATTAGTTGGAAAACCTGGCCACACTCCCGTACTAATTTTATTGCTGCATAATGATGCTGAGCCTAGACCCGAACAATTTCTGGTCTTAACAATGCTTCCTGAGGCTTGTATACTAGGCACTAAATATTACAGTTACATCACTACTTCGAGTGCATGCCTTTTTGTCCTGATTCACCCATTTCTTTGGAAAAGGGTGAATCCTGATTTATTAGATCACATGACCTAGATCACATGACCACACGACAGTCCAGTCTTAACCTTTTTGGTACCTGTGCATTGCCACACAGTCAAAGCATCACATTCAATTCACTCTTGTGTAAATTATGTTTTTTGATTTTGTCCCACAAGCTGGAATGAAAGTGAAAAAACGCTCATTGAAGGAGTTTAACAAGTTCCATTCAGACATTTGTTATAAGGATCAGGAACCAATTTAGTGACAATCCTACATAAGATACTGACATGCAGTGAATAAAACTGAAGTATTCCTTTATAGTTTTATTTAGGAAATAAATAGAGGCACTGTCATTGTTTGCATTATTATAATAGATCTGGACATTGTCTATACAATCTAAGTGGACTCTCTTTTCAATATAAACTCCTCCGTTCATGTTTACAACTGTAGATAAATGAGGGAATTAGTTGTTACAACTGCACACTTTCACACACTGAATGTGAACCTGGACTAGAAGTGGAGTTAAATACATAAAATATTTATTTGTACAAAAAGGTTTACATTGGTAAGAAAATGCTACATACGAATACACAAAGGCCAGATAAATACAAAAGTGATGGTGTTCCAAAGGCATACAAAAAAAAAATAAGGCTTTTGGTGTTCACAATCACATATACAGTGTACTATTTAGCTGTGTATATTTACAATGAATAACTGAACATTAATTAAATTGCATAAATGCCTGGTTTAGCAGAAGTGCTAAGATTTCGTTGCACATACACATTAAAAAGAGTCCTAATTATAAAGACACCTTCCTG
The DNA here is from genome assembly GCF_946808225.1 of Silurus aristotelis. Lineage (NCBI taxonomy): Eukaryota > Metazoa > Chordata > Actinopteri > Siluriformes > Siluridae > Silurus > Silurus aristotelis. The sequence goes on along the minus strand of NC_139587.1, from coordinate 7,620,366 downwards.
GTGAAGCCTAGCAACTACATTTTAAAGCAGGGAAATGCTTACTATAAAATCTACATTTATCAACTAAAATACACTGCTTTTGTGTCATTTTTAGAAAAATCAATCTGAATGGCACCTAGAATTAACTTATCTAAGTACTACTAGTGCAGGAAACAAGTATTTTGTCTGTTTTTTATAAGGCATGAACCAAGTTCCTTAAAACACATACAGATCAGTCAAGAAATACTTGACTTAAACATGCCACTGCTAAAGGAAGCTGCTGTTAAGGCAAATGAGATCATGCCAGCTGATCAATACTAAATGATATTTGTAGCAATGGCATTTTTTTTGGAAAGTCCTCCACTAACCTTTTATTAAGCTATTTGTGAAATTTAGCTATGTTCATTTTAAGTGTTAGAGTTCAATTTTTACTAGAAAACAATTTTTTTACTCGAAACAAAAAAAAAACAATTTAAGTTGTTTAAGTTGTTAAGTTTCATCACTTGCTGCACAGAATACACATCCATAAGTGTATTCTTGCATCTTTCAAAAGAGAAATGCTTATATATTTATAAAAAAACAAACAAAAAAAAACACTGATATAAACATGATCTGCAATTAACATGGAAATCTCACCATAAGCGATTCAAGAACAACTCCTAAATAGGATCGATGTGAAGTTAAGTGCTGATGCAACTGCTTTGTGCAACATATCAAAATTAGAGCGCAACATTTGTTAAATAAGTGAAAGGTCTAAGTGCGAGCAAGTATATACACTGCAGGATCACCCTGACTTAAAGAAGCTTCAAGAAGCTCAAAGAAGAATGACAAGGACATTAAGAATAAAATACATGACCAAACTTGTCATACCTCCATTAATCACTGTGTATCTAAAGCACCACGTCATAAAAATATCATCTGTTACCAAAAATACAGTCATGCTTGCAAACAGCCTGAGTCTGATGGTTATAAAATGGCAGCAGTGTGTTCCTGTGGCAAACAGTCATATTTTTGGTATGAGGCCTCTTTGTTTTTGTTGTTTTTCTCTCGACCTACTGATACAGTTTTGGAATGTTTCAGCGATTCATAATAGCAGTTTTATGGTCGTCATAACCAGGCACAGTCAGAAGTGGAATAACTATGATCGGCGCCGGTGTGCGTTGCGCCCAGACCGTCAGAGTCCAAAGTCCAAACCATGCTCTCGACATCAATCTCCACATCTTCTGCAATAAGAGACCACATTATTTTAACACCACACATTTCTGGACCGTAATAACAAGCCTGAACTACTATGCCCTCAATCAGATAGATATACAGGCTTCAGTCATGATGTATACAGTAAAGTGTATATACAGTTGTGTAAAATTTACAAAGTTAACATTACAGGTTCCATCATTATAGAGAAGAATTTCACTTATTTTTCCATGCGAGTTTACAAAAAAACTAAAAAATAAATAAAGAGGATAGTTATTCTTGATTAAAAAAAACTATGTATAATAACTTTTATTTTTTTACTTAATTATAAAGCCAAATTAGCTGTAAGCCATAGTTTGCTCATACCTGCTCCAGATGTTGTAATGACTAATCAATTGGCAAAAAGAATATATAGATATGGTATTTTTTTTAAAAGCAGATAGCAAAAACTAAAATATTACATCGCAGGTTTGTAACTCACTTAATGCAATGCAACTGTTGCTATTTCTTTTAGACGCAAACTCATAGACTGGACGGTTACCTCTGTCCGAGTCGGATCTTTCGGAGGACATGGCCGAGCCCAGGCTGTCGTTGCGCATCCTCTCCATGCCACCCTGCAGCTGCTGCAAACGCACACGTAGCTCCTGCTGCTCCCAGCGCAGCCGGTCCTTCAGCACCTCGGCCCTCTCGTCCTGCTCCTGCAACTTCTGCAAAACAAACCACCAGAAGAAGAGACTTCAATCTAGGTGTGGTCTAACAACATTGTCACAACACACATCCTACGATCTATACTTCCTGTTTATGCGCCGTTTAACAAAATTTATGGACGTTCGCACAGAACTGTGATATGTACATATATGGAAATTTTGGAATTTTATTCAATAGAAATACATTTTTACAACATATACTTGCAAAGTTAATGTAGAGAAGTCCTAATTCATACAATCATACACAAAGTACCGCATCCTATCAATTATATTTGAGTGAAATTACTTAAAGCTATTTAAATACATGAAGCCTGCTGAACACGACAATCTTTAACCATAATATCATAGTAGATAAATATGCAATACTGAACATGAAATTTAGGATCTGTTCCTTTCCGACTATAACCAAGTGTTTACTGAAGAGGAATAAATTTGCATAATAATTAACTTTTTCATGTTTTTAAATGCCTTTTTTTTTTTACAAAAAAAAAGGAAAGAAAGACACTATTCTAAGAGCATGCATGAATATGCAAATTTAAGAACCCTTAGCCTGCATGGGGGAAAAAAAAAAAAAAGTGTTACACAACTGCTTATGAAGCAGAGAAAGCCCAATTTTTTTAATTCTATATGATCCATTCATTAGATCCACATCTTGAAAAATTCTGTAATGCCCCCAAATCTGTTTCATACAAAAGACGACATATACAGTCCTCTCCAAACAGGGTTTCAAAATTGGTCAAATTTAAGACTTTTTAAGACCAAAGAAATGAATTGAATTCAAGACCTATATCACACCATCAAAAAACACACAAATACGAATTTAGCAACTAGCCTTAACCAAGCCCTAAATACATTTTATTTCTATTCAGGTAACTTGCACTTCCCAATGGATAAAAAATTAAATCTGTTTTAGGTACTCAAAAGAAAGATGATTGGCTGTTGCATGTTGGTCTCATTTGTAGTTATAATACAGCAAATTATATTTGGACTAGTGAAGGAAAGAGCTAGAACACCAAGGAAACTTACAAACAAAAACAAGGGAGCATTTCAATGAGCATTAGAGGTTACATTACATGGTCATCTGCAAATTAAGGCCGGTTTAAAATGACAAAAATACAACAGCAAATTTAAGACTTTTTAAGGCCTAAAATGTAAATTTTTAAAAAAAAATTTAGACTTTTTAAAACCCTGCAGAAATCCTGCCAAAAGTACTGGAATAACTATAGCCAATTCATTTGTTTTTGCTATAGACTTAAGACATTAGATTTGAGAACAAAAGATTAATACAAGACAAGAGATCAGAATTTTAGCTTTCGATTACCTGTCGAAATCTGTTAAATAACTTCGAAAAATGGTACCTTTGGTGGAACATCACTTCAGTTTTTACGTAAGCAAAAGTATTGGAACAGATAGTCTTGAAGTAAGTAAGACTTGATGTATGGTTAAATTATGCAGGCAATCCACAGATATCACCAACTGCATTCTTCTTTTTCTGTGACGTTTCTTGTCATCCAGGTTTGTACAGAACTTCTTTGTTTGTTTTAGAGAGTTTCTCCCTTCAGTCTTTCCTCAGGAGGGGAAATGCGTGCTCAATTGAGTGAAGTTTGGCTGACTGACCTGGCCAGTCTAAAATCCTCCACTTTTGCACCTGATAAAGTGCTTTGTTGTGTTTTAGTTCAATGTCTTGATGTGTAATAAAATTCTCCCCAATCAGAATGGGTACAATGTGTAAAGTGGCATACAGAAGATTTCTATTGACGTATGAATTGATTTTGCTGCTACTGATTTACATCACCAGTAATGATAGTGAACCTGTTACAGAAGCAGCCACAAAAACCCAAACTGTTACACTACCTCCACCATGTTTCACAGATGAGTTTGTACATTTTGGATAATGAGTAGATCTTAGTTTTTCTGCACTTTGGCACTCTTGGTTTCAAAATTTCTGTGGCCAATCTCTGTATTTCATTGTGAATTCCAATCTGACTCTACTGTTGATGAATTTTGAAGATCTGAACAAAGATTTTTATGCTGCTGCTCTGTTAAATATATTCAAACAGAGATGCTAGGAACCATGCACAAGCTGCACATGCTCAGAATATGAAGAGTTCTATAGATGCAGATATGCACCCTATGGGTTGTAGTGCTGGCATCCAGAGAACCAATCATTACATAGATCGTTTTGTGGCTAAACTAGATATATAGGCAACTTTTTTTTCTTTCTTTTTTCTCACCCAGTTTCCATTCATAGACAACAGCATCTGTAAGGTGTGCTAACTTCAATCTTTAAGAATTTCAGTGTATTCTCACCTTTATGTGCATCTCTGCCCGCCTAAGCAAATTCAGAGTGGTATTCCTTGTAGTGTCTGAGGACAGTGGGACCTGCTTTTTCAGCTGCTCCAAACAGTGCCGCAACTGAGCTCGTCTGCACAAAGAAATCATAAATATAAATTTTCCCCTCCTCACCTAATTTAAATCCACATGGATTTAATAAACTAATAAAAATATGACCTGAATAGAAATTTTAAATGCATGTCATCATACCTGTGCTTTTCCAGCTCATTGTGAACTGACCTGGAAAAGAAAAACATTGCACATTTTTACCTGACATGAATTATGATTATAGCTTCAAAATAGTTATTCATGTTTCTCATTATCTTTTTCCTTTTAAATGATCTACTAGAGCTTAATGCAATTAACAGTGAATGACATTTTATGACCCATTATGCACCAAAAGGATTATAAACACTGCATACTGAACTCATCCTATACTTTATGATATTTCTGGCTAGTAATACAGTTCAGTGACAAAAGATAGTAGAATGGTTAAATATTAACCATTTGGATATATTTGCATAATCAAGAAATCCGGGCCACAGAAGCCTTCAGACTTTCAGTTAGTGAAATCCACAACATCTGCCCAAATCAGATTATTTAACAAAAGGAGGTGCATCAAAGCATGTGACGTTGTTGTTATTTTAAATGATACTAAAACTGTAATCATTCCATTTCTATTTCTTAGATAAAAAATAAAGCTCACTACTGACTTCCGGTTACCAAAACACAGCCTGAACTTTTACTCATAACTTTCTAGGGTGTTACTTTCAATCTGACTATAACAATAGATTTTTTTTTTAGTCAAGTTACTGTTGTGTTATTTTATGGAAAAATACATTTTCTACAATTTTAACAGAAGTAATTCTGAAACTGTACCTAGTATTATTATTTATCAGCTGACAAATATGGTCTTCCATTTTGACCAGTCTGTGATATAGCATCTGGTAGACCTGCAGAATTTGTGCTACATTTTGGAAAAAATTTCATCAAATATTGCTTGGTTAACTGAATGCAATTGATATGTGGGAGATTTTGGTACATTGGTCTTAAATTTGACCCATTTCCTTAATACAGTGCAATATACTTTGTTGCATCAGAAGCAGTGGCATTAGGAAAATAAACAAACTTGGAGTTGGTAGTGGAGCAAAGAAAGCTATCCTTTTTGCCTGATCGGTTTCATTTATCGTCAATGCTCACTAAATGTTTTCAAGTTTGGACGTATTAAATAGAAATAAAGTTACAACACAATGAAATGCACACGACTTAGTTTTGTAGTTTCTTTGTGTGTAGGCAATAACCCGAGACACTACTGAGTGTGGAATTGCATTACATAAACTTGATGATGTTATCTAACTAGCTGCTCTTGTTTCACTTGTAATTAAGCAGAAATGTTATTATTAACTTATTTGTTTAAGTGTTTATTTTTGCAACACCATCTTCCCCTGAACTATCAGATATTGCCATAAATGTGGCTGGATAAAGTCCACTCTGATCATGTCAGTTCCTCTGGTAGATCTGCAGAATTTGTGCTACATTTTGGGGAAAAATAAAAGTAGCACAAACAACTATCTATCTAATCAATTATCTTTCTATCCATCTCACTTGGATATACAGTTGAATAATTAGCAAATTCATTATTGTTCTACAATGTTGACTGTATTGACACCAGTAATAGCAGTTGGCAGATTTTATAAATGATCTGTAGGTACTATGATGTACCAACTTCTGAATTCAAGGTCAATAAAATGTCAATTAAACGTGGATTTAATGCCTTTACACAGGGAATATGCGCATGCGCAGAACGACTCGGTCAGTCACTCACCTACTGTTCCCAGCTGAACCCTTCCTAATTTTCGATTTGCTTCTTTTTTCTGTCGTTTTACTGAACGGATGGATCGAAGCGTAGCCATGCTCGGCTTCTGTTAAAAGAAAAGAAGGAGGAAAAGCAGACAATAATAATTTTAAGTAAGAGTATTAGGTGAGAGGCGCGAGCTGAATGTATCACTAGTTAGCATGCTAACCGACCAGATTAACGTCAAGTAAATGACAGAAGAAACTAGTTGATCTAATAATAGAGCAAAATATAAAATAAAAAATAAATATGAACGTAAATATGTTTTTCATTCATTACCCGATTTAAAAAACGCATGCACAGTATATCAGCGCGAGCGCAATTTTTGTTGTTGTATTTTTTTTTGGCGCCACCGTTTTTAATGATACAATAATAATGTCCATTGTGTTTACTTTGCACGATTTTGGAAATAAATAATGAGGTGAAAAAACAATGTTCTGTCCACGCAGAGATGTTTACACACTTGTAGTCGTGCAAGTAAACGTAGTGCACGGTTGAGAATTTCAAATGTACCGCCGTTCGCGCCTTTGTGTACAATGGAGGAGAGGGGAAAAAAGAGCTCCCGGTCCAATGTAGTGTTTCAATGAATCAACACATCACATCCGAACAACAAGGGAAACCCCATGGATTCAATGTTTCAGGTCAGTAAGTACATACATTTGATTAAAATATATATAAAGGGATTTTTTATTGCTCAGTTATTTTGAGGGGGTTGGGGGTTTGATTGTCACATATCACAATAGAAACAACATTAGAAGTAAACGGTGCAGTACCTCTTTCCCTTCTTTCCAAGAATTCGGCAGCTTGCAGAAGAACTTGAATTTTGCATGGATTTACTTCCATTTTGATTAGGAATTTGGACCTCTGTCTTTGCACCGAGAAGGGCCACCACCCGTCAAGCCGAGGCTGTGTTTTTGTGCACGGAGATTTGGCAGCTAAGCTCGGAGTGCTCCAGGCTGCCACGTCATTCGCGTCAGCCCTCTTTCCCCACGCCCTTATCTATCGCTTTATCTTCCGTCTCAAATACATCCTTACTTACTACATAGGCACCCTAAGTAGTCTTAGTAGCAGCACTAAATTTTCACACTCTACGAAGTGCGCTATTATTTCAATTTGGGATTGAACCATGATGTTTTACCGTTTATTTGTTTGTTTTCTGTTTGTGCTCACTAAACATCAGTCAGTAAATATTCGTAGAAAGTTGCAGTACGATTTTTATTGTTTCGACCAATGAGTTTTTAGTTTGAAATAAAAATATGGGTTTGAGGAAATAAAGTTTTGGTTGCTAAGGGCGGAAGCGGAAGTGACTCCATGACGTTATTTTTGTTATGTATACCAGCTGATCATCAGCAAGAGCGTAAAAGAGAATAGCCGCGGCGCTGGGAATCGTACACAATAGCTGGTCAAGTTTTATTTGTTATTTTTTTTCATTATTATTATATCATAATTTCTTGAGCTTTTGGGTTATTCAGATTTATTTAGCAGCCTATTCGGATGAGCAATTTGATCGCCAGGGTGCTGTGCAGGCCATAACACTGGCCTACTACGCTAGCGTTAGATCCGGCAGCAGATATTAAACTACTACGTGGGTTGTGCAAACAATATGGACTTTTCAACCGCTGTAAGAGCATCCAGCGGTTTTCAGATTGTCAGTGACTAAGAAAAAACCCTCTAGAGATTGTTCGACAGAACAGCTGAAGAAGGAGACGGTTGAAGTTGCCAGCAGGAGACTACACCGTCATATATATTAGTGTTGTTGTTGGTCTCCAATGTCAGACAGCGCGGTCATCACCCTCCCATTCATATCGCTACAATAAAATCGAAAGAAAATGTGGTTGAAACTCTTTTTCTTGCTTCTTTACTTTCTGGTTCTTTTTGTCCTGGCTCGTTTTTTCGAAGCCGTTGTGTGGTATGAGACGGGGATTTTTGCCACGCAGCTGGTGGATCCTGTGACACTGAGCTTTAAAAAGCTGAAGACCATCCTCGAGGGGAGAGGGCTGGGATACTCCGGCCTGGCCGAGAAGAGGGACGTCCGAGAGCTGGTTGAAAACTCTGGTAAACTTGTTTTGATCTTTGTGATTGGATTGTATGGGCTCATAAATTAAATTAGACCTATACCAGATGATACACACCGCTGATCTGATACTGACATCATCTGCCAGCTTTTAGTTACTGAATAATGTGAACCATGGTGGCCGCATCCTTCAGGACACGTAATGCCACACTTGAGATCAGACGTGCCCAAACTTTTTTTTCATATGATGCACCAATGATCAGGGCCAAAGTAAATGTTGTGTAATTGCAAACATTATAGTAAAATTAAACTTGCTATGGTTTCTCGTATATAATGATTCAATATTTAAATAAATAGAAAACATTACTCTCTAATCTGCTTAAATAATGCAGTTTTGTTTTAAAAGTTCTAGTTTAGTGAAACATCCAACAATCCAGTTTATACTACAATAGAGTTCAGTGGCTGTTATGGATATTCAGTAACCTCTAATGAGACATGAAGCTGGTACTTATTTTTTTTTTTTATGTTTTTCCAAATGGCATTAGGACTTTGTTTGGGCATTTCTGGTTTAGATAGTGGTATAGAAAAATCTAGTGCTTGCATAATGTAAATCATGATATTGGGTCAAATCAGGGTGTATATTGGAAATTAAATGGCCCACTGCTGGAGAAACAGGTGTACAAAAAAATATTTAATAATTTTGTAGTGTACAGCAAACTTTTCCTCTAAGCCTGGCAACTGACTGTAAACACAGATGAATTGAGGTACACTCCAGGTCCTGTCACACTTTTTGTGTAGAAAAAAGGGTGCAGAACACTGATATCTATTCAATCTGTATGAGGCATTTTTACTAGCATGTCAATTATGTTGCCTGTAGCTAAAAAAAAAAAAAAAACCTATCTTAGCCATTAGCATCGAGTTTTTTTGTGAGTGGTTTTGGGAACATCGAACCCCGAATGGAAGACTTGTATTTGTTTCAATTTTGAGATTATAATCAGATAAGAAATATTGTTATTCAGTTAGAAAAAGATTAAAAGCACAATTTTTAAATAAATCTACAAAGAGAAAATACTTATTTTTGTAACTGTTTTGTCTGATTTCAACAATGTAACTTTTATTTCATTTGTTTTGTTTTTTTCTTCAGGAGAACTGATGCAAGGGGAGCTCTATTCGGCTTTGAAAAATGAAAAAGAAGAAGCAGGATCAGATTCCAGCACCAGTTTTAGTGGGGAGATGCACTTTTATGAGTTGGTGGAAGACACTAAGGATGGCATCTGGTTGGTCCAGGTAGATATTATTCTGCTTTACGTATTAAATAGAAAAAAAATCCCAACAAAATGAAATGCACATGACTTAAAAACTAGTTTTATAGTTCCTATGTGTGTGTATTGATGATGTAGTTTTGTGTGCAGGTAATAGCCCAAGACAGAAATCCATTATTGAGCACAGCCAACTGGGGGAAAATGGTACAGAAAGTTTCTCGCTTTGGCATTCGCACTGGTACTTTCAACTGCTCGAGTGATTTCAGGTCAGGAATTGCACTGCATACACTTGATGGGAGTCTAACTAGTTGTACTCGTCTGTAGAAATGTATTTATAATTTTATTTGTTAGTGTTTCACATTATTTTCTTTGTGACACCATCTCTCTCTCTCCGTTAACCTCAGATATTGCCATAAGCGTGGCTGGATGAAGTCCACTCTGATCATGTCAGTTCCTCAGACTTACTCCTCTAAAGGAAAGGTCGTACTTAAAGAGTATAATGGAAGACGCATTGAAACCGAACACATCTTCAAATGGATGACTGCACACGTGGCCTCGCGCATCAAGACAATTCGTTTCTCACAACAGTTAACGGATGACTGGTATCAGAGAGAAAAACAGCCTGTGAAGATGTTCTTGTTTGCCAAACTGCTCCAGGCTCCTGCCTTCTTCTCAGCTCTCAGCATCAAATTCACAGGGCGCATTGACTTCATCTTTGTTGATGTTCGCAACTGGGACAACACTACTTGCTTGGAGGAGATCGGGGTGCAACATCTGCCCTCATATATTCTCAAAACACCAGAGGGTATTTACAGATACGGCAACAGCACTGGGGAATACATTTCATTGCATGCCATGGACACATTCCTACGTTCCGTTCAACCAGAGGTCAATGATCTATTTGTTCTGAGCTTGGTCATGGTTAACCTGATGGCCTGGATGGACCTTTTCATAACACAAGGCGCCACGATTAAACGCTTTGTGGTTCTGATCAGCACACTAGGAACTTATAATTCTTTACTCATCATCTCTTGGCTCCCGATTCTTGGATTCCTTCAGCTACCATATTTGGATAGCTTCTATGAGTATAGTCTTAAACTGCTGCGCTATGCAGACACGACCACACTTGCCTCTTGGGTCAGGGCAGATTGGACCTTCTATTCTTCACACGCTGGACTTTTCCTGAGCACGTACCTGGCCCATGGGCTCCTCATAGACTACTTTGAGAAAAAGAGAAGATGCAGCAATGAAGACCAAAATGCAAACAACCTAGAGTGGTTGTCCAGCCTTTGGGATTGGTACACCAGCTATTTGGTACATCCTATTGCTTCCTTTCAAAACGAGTCAGATTGGGATGATGATCCTAATTTCCTTTTGGAAAGGTTGGCATTCCCTGACCTATGGCTTCGTCCTCTTGTTCCCGTCGACTACATCAAAAATCTACCCACTTGGAGGTTCCGGTGTACAAGGTCCAAGGGGACCACCAGAATGGACCAGGATAACCCAACGAACAGCACAGAGCACTTGTCATTCATGAAACCAGGGAGTGAGCAGCAGGAACACGACAACAGTTCAGCGAGTGCCAATGCAAGGAGTTCATCTGGGATGAGGTCCCAAGAGTCCTGGTCTTCTGAAGAGGAACAGGACACTGATTGGTCCCAGTGGCCCTGTGGCATGCTTCATTGCACAGAATGTGTCGTTTGTTTAGAGAACTTTGAAACGAAATGCCTCGTCATGGGACTGCCCTGTGGTCATGTGTTTCACCAGCAGTGCATTGTGGTCTGGCTGGCAGGTGGGCAGCACTGTTGTCCAGTGTGTCGGTGGCCATCTTATAAGAAGAGACCAGTGAGGCAACCATATGCAGATTTTCCCCCTGAACCAGAATAGCAAATTCCATTCACTGACAACCCAAAATAACTTATGAATACTTGATGTGCCCATCGCTAGTTCTTTAGGCCTTATGTTATGAATACTGTTTTTATTTTGGGTGGTATTAACCTGCATACACATTAGTGCATTATGGCAGATTTTGGACATGTTAAGTCTAGGCATGGACTAAATACTAATTAGAAACGTAGAACTAATCTTTTTAGTTCTTGCCTAATGCTTAATCTATACCAAAAACTGAATTATGGGGTACCTAAACCTTGCTAACATCATTAAAATGTATACTTAGAGAATATGTGTAAAAACAAATTACAGTTTTACAGTAAATTACAGTAAAGTCATGCACTTTTTTTTCGTAACCGAGAAGGTAATGGCACAACTATCGAATAGACAAATTTCGTTCTTAGCTTTCATGAAGTCTAGTGATGAGATAAAAGTTAAAAAATAATCCCCATAAGATTCCATGGTTTTGTTTAATGTGTGTTCAGTTTATAACTGTAATGGAACTACAATGTAAAATTAAGTTTTACCAATCAACCACAGACCGATGCATCTCAACTGATTATCAGTAATTTGATGCTTTGACCTTTCTCAGGTGGACAGTTCTGACCATTATTTAACATTGTAGTGTTTTGGGGGGTTCTACTAGAGTAAGGGTGTTGGTGATTGTTTAATTAGATGCTGATAGTCATTAAGTAGTTGTCTGCGAGAGGACATGGATTAAAGCAAGTTAAAATCATTTGTCACACCAAACAAACCGGGTATGTTGTTGAAAATAGGTGGTCTTAACTGTAGCCATGTAACAACTAAAACTCTTCACTGATGACTGATTTAACGGCTATCCAGTTTTACACATGGAACAAGACATGAAAGTCCTCAAAGGTGACATATTAATATGGGGTATCACAGAGTACCCTGCCAAAGCACATTATATAGTGGCAAACTTAGTAGACAACTACCCAAGTTGTGTTATGTCTCAAAGGAGAAAAAAAAATGCCCCAGAAATGTGGGTGATAGTTCAGTTTTATTAGTGATTACCTGTTTATTTTGAGGTGGTTAAATTTGGGCTTATCAATGTCAGATTGACTCTTCACACACCTATAATTGAAGTCTGCTTGAAATATCACAATATATGTGGTAAAACGTAGAACAGTGTATTGAGTTTTCCAACTCCAACCGAGTTTGTCTAAAAAATACGACCTTCCACATGGCCAGGTTAAATGTTAGCTTGCTTATATCAAGCTGATATAACATAAACAAGCATTTCAACGATAAAACGATGTCTTGACCCTAGCCAGCATTTATTTCAACAATGCTTTTGAAACGTGTAAAATAACTGCGTTGTCATCAAAGCTCGAAAAAGTATTCATTCAGACTAAAAGATATAGGCAATAAAATCTGATCATTTGACCAAATCCCCAATGTTGCTTTCGAGAAAAAGGATCTGAAGCAAATGTTGTCTTTCCTTATATTAAATACAAGCAACAAAAAAAAATTTGTCAAACTCGAAAACTTGCTCGCATACAAAGTAAAATGGCTGACTGACCCGCCTGCTAGATTCCACTACTCAAATCAGGTTGGGGTTTTTTTTCCAGTAAAGCATGGAGCTTGGTTGTTTTTCCAGGCCAGCATTGGCCTGCATTGTAAAATCTTTATTAATGACCTTAACCCACTGACTTCAGCTGTTTGTGTGAATCTGAAACCAAATTTGGCACATTTGTTTACTGTGATGTTCAAGCCATTAAAGTTGACTTTCACCTTTTTTTTTGCCTTTTTATGACCCATTTTAAATGTTTTTGCAGACATAATCATAACATTTGTTATACAGTTATAAGCTTGTACACAAATTAAAGAGAAAGAAATGATGGAGGGGGGGAGGGGGGTTTGACTAAATATTTTAAGATTTGAATCTAGTTAAAATGTGTTAAAGTGTGGAACATCAATCAAAGGTATTCAAGAAGCTAAAGCCCAGAAGTGAAGATATAGTGTTTGGATTCAGTTCGATTTCATATAAATAAATGTAATAATTTAATACACTTGTATAATTATTTTCTTCCAAGAAAGTGAGGTGCGGCTACCTCACAGCTCCAGGGTCCCAGGGTTAATTCTGAGATTAGGTTACTAACTGTTCGAAGTGTGTTTTAGCCTCATTTTGGGGATAAGCCCTACTGTGCCTCTGATCAGAAGATTTGCAACGATGTGATCATGTTAAAAATTCAACCAAAGGCAAGTGAAACATCCAGTTATATTCACAGCTCTGTAGTTTAATTCAGGCAATCAATGGATAATTGTTTATTAGACTAAATTACCCAACATTGTAATGGACAATATTGAACAAAAGTGTCACACAACAGCCTTTTTTATTGCAGGATGTAAAATATTAAGACATTTTGTTTTATATATACAGTATATATGAAGCATGTATTATTGCTAAAGCTTTAATTAAATTTAGATTTACATAATCTCAGTACACTGAAGTAATAAGATCAGCATGAAAAGTGTCAGGTCAACCCTATGCCATTTCCCCTGTACAGATATCAAAGAATGTGTATCTATTATCAGGCTAGAAGACAAAACACACTGCATGCACACATGCACACAATATTAGCAACCTTCAGTAAAAAAAAAAAAAAAACGAATAATTATGCACATATGGGAAAACTACAGTTTTATTTGAATAACATACACTATCTTGACAAAAGTATTTGGACACCTGACCATCATAGCTATGTGAGCTTTCCTTAGACTATTGCCTCTAAATTTAGAAGCATAGTATCGTCTAGAATGAACAAATATTTTGTGTAATTTACCTTTACTGGAACTAAGCAGTTCAAACCTCTTCCAGAATGGAAATACCCCTCTGCACATAAAATTCCTTAAATTAAATTGATCTGTGGTTCCCCAAGGTTGCATGTTCTTACCCATCATCTCTCCCTGTATCACCATCACTTTTGCGCTTTTATTAAATAAAGAAATCATTTATTAAATAGTGTGATTATCAGATATCCACAACCTTTTGTCATAGTTAATTGTCTGAGATCACAGAATGTAAAGCATACACAAAAAAACAATAGGTTACCTTCAAAACCCTGGTTCTCTGAAACATCGAGTAGAGAGATCCCCCTATGGGAAGGCCATCCGTACCAGAGTTCAGGTACGGATGCCCTTCCCATAGGTGGATCTCGAACACGAGATGGTGAAAGAGAACAGTAGACCTTATGGTGGATGGAGTACAGCATCTGAAGACCACATTGGGTTCCTCACAGGTGGGCCTAGAAGAAGAATCTGAAGCTTTCATGGACATTAATCACCATGTCCTGTTTCAGTTTTACACCAGTAGATGCCCATGGTAGCTTCTTGTTCTTGTTTGACAGAAGTGTAATGCATGGTTTTTATTTTTCTCAGTATGCTGCTGTCTCATGATTGGCATGTTTTAATACCTGCATGAAGTAGGTGCATTAGACATGTTAAATTAGTGTGAATAAGCTTCAAACAGCGATTAATCCAAGCTATAGTCCAAGAATGAACAACTAAAATAAAAGATTAGTTTCGTTGTCTTTTGGCACGTCGGAGACATCCACGCTTTGTCACGCTTTCCTAAATGACGTGACTCCGGGAAACTTTTCGCCGCCGTTAGTGCGCATGCGCAGTGTCCGTCACTCGGCGGAACGGGCGGAATCTACAGTGCGTGTGCGGGGAAACTGCTATCGAGCTGTGAGCACTTTTTTAGGATGTTTTGCTAAGCAGGGTTGTCCTCCTATTTCTTGAAACCAAAACGCAAAAGGAGGAATAGCTACAATGCTGCGTGTCTGCTGGAAAGGTGCAAACACAGCGGCCCGGGTAAGCTTTCCACATATCCACTGGCTTTAGCTAGCGTGCTAGATTTGACGAGAACGGTCATTCAGTGACCCACAGAACCAGGCCTGCGCCTGTGCGCAGAATGTCCTTGAGCGTATTTCAGTTTTGTGCGTTCATTTTTACAGTCAATTTTTTTTCCCGAATACAACAGCATACACACGGCACCTCTGAATCACCACAATGTATTATTTAATTATTAGCCGAAGATGTAGCTGGCAGCCGGTAATATTTTTGCAGTGAAACGCAAGTTTACGTAAAGAGCGTACGCTAAGTTACGGGGGCGGGGCTTGTAAAGTTGACTGACAGATCGGCGAGCAAATGAAACGTGAGATCACGAGGCGGGGCCGCATAAACCCAGCTAATTGTAAACTCGTATACTACATGGCGTAGGTGTGGGCGGGGATTGTGTGATTCATGATTTCCGCCATACATTCATGTGAATCATGTGTTCAAAAAGGCTGCAGAATTTAGAAAGAAAACATAAAGGAAGAGGATTTTTACTTGTTACATGTAGAGGATTAAGGGCCTTGCTCAGGGGCCCAAGGGGGGCAGCTTGGCAATACTGGGCATGGACCTTTTCTTCATGCACAAATATAAAGTCTGTTTCAAAGTTTTTAATTTTCTGCAAATTTTGAGCAGCATCTAAGAGAAAGGAAGGGTGGTACTTGAACTTTGGTTCCGAGGTGTTTGTGTTTAAATACCAGCCACACCAAACTGCACCACTTGGGCACCTGAGCAAGGCCATGAACCCCACTGCTTGGTTGTATGAATGAGATTAATTTAAGGTCCTTTTATATGTAAATATTAAAGAGTGTGAATGGACTAGTTAGGTACATACAACAGCTTTTATGTTCAAATGATTTTAGTGTTTACTTAAATAATGTGGTTTGTTGTTCACACTTTTTGATACCCGAAAATTCCAGTCCTCAAATATTACCTAAATCGATCATTAAAAAATTTGAGGAAACCTGGATTAAAAAGGTTTAGTTTGAACAAAATAAGCTGTTCACTCACTCTCCTGTGGATTTCTTTCTTTTTGTCTTCAGAAATGTCTGTGTGAAAACATTGCCGTCCACCCTCGGCAACATTGCCGTCGCTACACCTCAGCCGGAAGCTCTGGGTAAACATTACAATTCATAAAAAAACATTTTTAAGACCAATTACCAATATGTAAACTGCAATACGTGCGATGAATGCAAATGTTTTACACGCGGTCATGTGTTTTTTTTTACAAAACTGTTTTTGTTTCATATTTGTGTACCGCAGGTCTGCCACGGGTAAGATTGTGGCTGCCGGTCTTCTGACGGTCTCCGGAGGTCTGGGGGGTACAATCCTATACGCTAAATGGGACCCCAAATTCAGAACAAATATCGAAAAGAGTGTACCCTATTCAGACAAGCTGTTCGAGCTGATAATCGGCCCCTCTCCACCTCCACCTTTGCCAAAGAAATCGGTAAGAACCAAACTTATACTTTCAGTCTTGTCTTGTTTTTATTTTTATATAAGGTAGTGTTACAGAAGTCAAGGTTACATTTGTATGTTAGGCAAAGGTTGAACCACTGCAGATATCGTCTGTGTCTGAAGCTTCGAAAGACTCAAAGCAGCCAAAAGCTAAAGAAAAGCAGCTTGAATCAGCGCCTGCTCCTGCTGTAGAGGAGACTCCGGCGCAGTCATTGCAGACTCTGGGGGGTGAGTGTTTGAGTGTCTATACAGCAGTATTTAAAAGATTCTGCTCAAGTGTTTTTGTGTTGAAGTTTATTCAAATGTAGATTTGTTACTTTTGAGTAACAAATACTTATCAGTTTAGGTTTTATTTAAATTCTGTAATCCATATATTCTCATGTTATTTGGTCTTTTTTTTTTTTTATGTTTATACAACCAAAATAAGATGACTGGAGGCTGAAAATACAACATATAGGAAAGAATATTCGACCATTGAATTTGTTCCACCTAAGGGTTATGCAGTCTTGTTTTTGCTCATTTGTTTACTGGGCTATCAATGCTCCTTAAAGTTAAAACAAAATATTTGGATTTATATGTAATACTATATCAGTAAAAAAAGATTAAGGTTTAAATGTTATTATGATGAAGATTTGTTCTGTTATTAGGTTGTTTGGAAAAGAGTCTGTTCATAACTAAATTTCCAAAAAGAAGACAGCTTTTATTTATTTTTATTATAGTACACTTTGACATGCCCAGAGATTACACGCACAGTTAGGAGCTTGTGACTCAGCAGTTTCGGTCATCATTCGCATTAACGTTTTTATGGCCATCCTGATGCGAGTTCTGCTGTTGTTGCAGAGGCCTCAGCTGAGGCAGCCCATATCATATCAGCTATCAGTGAGGTGCAGACTGTTCCTGCACCGGCCACCAGCAGTGAGCCAACCACTGTGCCCCAAGCATCAAATCTCTCTCCGACAGAGCCTAGGGCAGGTTAGAATGCGCCACTGATGCCTGCCATATCCACACTGCTTACATTGCACTTTAACTGTTTATATATTGTTCACTACTAACCCACAGTAGCATTATTTTTTTGCTGTAAAACAATCTTAACCTTGACTCACATTGCTAATTCTAAGACCTGAAATCTTCTCGGGCTGGTTAAGTGCATTTTAGCTTATTGGGTGTCATGTGATTTAGTGAAGGGGTGAATGTACAGAAACGATATAAAATGTGTGTTGATATCTGTGTGTTTTACATGTGTTTTAGCTGAAGAATGTCACGAGTGTGCTCACCATGAAGCGACACTGAAAGAGCGGCCTGTGGAGGAAGTAGCTGCACGCTTGGCTCAGCAGGACCAGGTTGAACAGGATGCTCTGACTGGTAGGAAGACTTTTCTGACATGCTGGAGAAACTCGCACTCCTGTTTTACACCCTTAAATGAATTAGTCTGAGCATGAATAATATTTTATTTATACCAATATAATATACTTTTTGGGCCAGTGACCCTATTTAAATAACTCAAAAATTAAAATTCATTTAAAAATACAAATGATTTAAAATATTTGAGCATAAAAAAATAGCTGGGACATAACATTTGAAGAGCCGATGATGGCATCTTTAAACCTTTTACAGTGCTTTTCTGAAGCTAATTTAAGCAAATATTTATACAAATTAATATGAATAATGAAAACGCACATATTTATTGCATGTCAAATTATATTTTCATGAGCGTAGAGCTATTTTACACCAAAACCCCCTTGTATACAAGCATATACCATATGGGAAGGTATTTTTTAAAAAAGCATTTATTTATCTTTTTTGAAATTTCTTTTTTATTTGTGTTCTACTCATACAATCACACTTTGCTCGGCATTTAAGGAATCACCTCAGGAAAATAGGGGTTGATTTGTAATGATGTTTATACATATATATATATATATATATATACACAGCTTTATCACTTGGGCTGGAGGAGGCCCTGGGAGCCTCTGCCAAGCTGACCCTACATGCCATCGGAGCCCAGGAGGCAGCTCTCCTTGCAATCAACGCACACACACAGAAACTCAAAGAAGTCATGGACACAGACGTGAGCCTTCATTCCGTATATTCCACTGTCATGCTTGTATTCTGTATTATTTAGGACATATATTTCCTTACTGTTGATATCCTAAACTGCAACATTTAATTTTTAATTTTTATTTTTTTTTATATAACGATCTCTGTTAAATCTAACCCTTTTTTTTTTTTTTTTTTACTTAAAACCTATAGTGCCTTACGTTATACGTACATTTTGTACGCAATTTTATCACGTGACATGCTTGTACATGGTTTCCGCAGGGTCTTAAATATTCTTACATTTAAAAATAGTAATTTTAGGCCTTGAAAAGTCTTAAATTCGCTGTTCTAGGTCTTAAAGATTTTTCAACAGGTCTTAGTTTGTCGATGTCCATATAACGCTACTTTTAATGCTCATTGAACTGCTCCAGCAGCACTTTTTTATGTTTTTGTTAGTTTTGTCTGTTGTTGTAGTTTTTTTTTTCCGAGTTACGATGGTTCAACTTAAGATTTTATGATCTTACATTGACTATAGCGATAGGACAGAATTGTAAAAATATTTACAGTTTTGCGCAACAGGCAGCAGCGTACGATGTACGATACGTTGGATGCGCAGCTGGGATGAGCGTATCTCTCGCCCTGTGAGATGCCCCACTCTCGTTAGCGGTCGACGGAGTAAAGTTGTCTCAGTGTGCGGTTTCAAACAGCAATTTTAGTGATAAAAGCGTGTCTTTTCAAGCGCCCAAAAATGTCTCCTGCTTGTAGTGGGAGAAGAGGAAAGCCATCAGTTTAGAGCAGAATTTAAAAAATTACAATCAGCATGAAGCAGGAAAGGCTGTCACAGTCATAGTACCATTTTTGACTTACGATCGTCGTCGTAACGTATCTCCATAGTAGGTAGAGGACTACCTGTATTAAGACTATAAATAAGGCCAACATGCAACAACCAATCAGCTGTCTGTGATTGTTGCGAATCTCTCTTGGATTGTACCACAAACGTAAACATTTTTTTATTTTGATCTATGGGGAAGTGTTTAGAGTACTTGGCTTGAAGAAAAAAAATTTTTTGCCACAACTTATTTGTGTTTTTTGATGTTATGATAAGTCTTACATTTCATCCTTAATGGTCTTAAAAAGACCCCAAAAACCCTGTTGTATGATTAAGTGCAGATTCAACCGTAAAAAAAATGCAATCAAGTTGTGTACACGGACTGCACAAGTGTTTTAAACTCTCCTGTATTGACTTCTACCGTGTAACTGTATTTGATTGTCAGGATTCTCCCAATAAAAAGTCGGCTCAGTGGAAAGATTTGGAGGATGCACTCAGTCAGCGCACACACGCTGTGGACCAGGCCGAAGAGGCCCTTCTCGGAGCCAAGTAAGGTCAACTTCTAGATGGCTGACCTAAAGGAATACTTTATTTAATGACATTTAATTTAGCAACAAATATGTTTGGTATAAAATGCATTAATAAATATATAGTGAAGCCATCATCTCTGTTATGATTACTGTAGATTTATGCCCATTTTGTGTGTTTGTAATTAGAAAACAGCTTGAGAAGCTCCGAGCTGTAATCAACAGCACTAAGGAAACAAAGATTGATGCTGCCAGACCCCAGATTCTGGCTGCAGAGCAAAATCTGCACAGTATGATTGTGGATCTGGACAAAGTTGTAACCAAAGTATGTATTGTCATCTAATTGACTAATGTACTTAAAGGGGGAGAAATTATTTTTACCAGTTCACATACAAATAAATTCAGTAATATATCAAGTTTATCTAAGATTCGCACACATTTTCTTTTGTTTTGCTATGTATTGTTTGGAATATTTGCTTAAATTGAAGAGAGACTGCACAAGTTTATTATAATCTCCATGTCCAACTTTGTCCAGGTGCATTCAGCTCAGTCTGAGGCAAAGATTGTGTCTCAGTACAGTGAGCTGGTGAAGGAGGCCAAGGCTCAGTTCCAGAAAGAGCTCGGCAACATCACGCCTGAAGTCCAGTCCAACTGGAAAGGACTCAGTAAGCAGCGATACTCGAAATTCTCTACAGCTCACACGTTTTAAAGTCTAGTTTACAATCCTGATCTAGACCTAATCCTCAAATGTTCTTATTCAGAAATCCTTAAAGTGTATTAGCTGCCAAAAAAAAAACCCTGAGTTGCTTTTATGTTTTATTCTTTTAATTATCAGGAATAAAAAATGTTTTCCCTCTTCATATGTTCCTCACACCCAAAGCAGGAAAGCTGAGTGCTGATGATCTAAACGCGTTGATTGCCCACGCTCACCGACGCATCGACCAGCTAAACCGCGAACTGGCTGAGCAGCGGGTGCGTGAGCAGATCCGCATTGAAACGGCTCTGGAGCAGCAGAAGCAGGAGCACCAGAAATCTGTGTCTCAGGCTGTGGCCACTGCATTGGAACACCACAATGAGGAAATAAGACTCGAGCAGGAGAAGAAAGTAAGTGGTTAAGGGCAGTGGAGACTATAAAAATATTTTTTTTTTGTGTATATATATATATATAATATGTATATATGTTAGAAAACCCTTGCAGCTGCTATTGCAGTGATTATGTAGCTTATAAATGAGCAGATTTCACTTTGTACATGTAGACTTTGTTGTAGCTAAAGACTTATTTAGGCTTGATTGCAATGTAGCAGTGTGTGTGTGTTGCAGGTGCATGAAATCCGGGAGGTGATGGAGGCAGAAATGAGAACTCAGCTGCGCAGACAAGCAGCTGCACACACGGACCACCTACGCGATGTACTGAAAGTACAAGAACATGAGCTGCGGGAGGAGGCCCAGGAGGTGAGAGACACACACACACACACATTCTAGGTTAAGAACAACATCTCTGCTAACTGTCAAAACGTGAATATTTCTTGAGCCTTAGTGTAATTGAGAGTTCAGTGTCATGAATATTGTACAGTATTTGAATCATGACTACAAAATGTTGACTTTTTTAACGAATAAATAATTAATCCAAATAAGGCTGATATTAGGTTATATTAACTTGGGTGCACTGAGTCCTTAAATTTCATCAAGCCAAACAAGCTCTTGATCACTAGATAAACTGGGCTATAGTCAGTGTGATTACACATTTGAGTGTCATATTTATTTCATATGAATTTAATTCTTTTTTTTAAAACATTAACATTTCAAAGATATGCCTTTGTTAACATGACAGTCATTAATAAAAATAGTATTACAACTAATGTTGTACAGAAATATGTTTTACATATTTAGCAGATTATCATGCAGCCTTTCACTTTTGATCTGGAGCTTTCATATTTAAAGATCTAGTGTTAAACAACAATATTAACGATAGTTACTAGAAGATGCAAAGCTGTGTTTCACTGCCTTGTGTCTGTACTTGTGCACTGATGAATGAATCTGTACAACCTTTCTATTCATTTCAAAGTCTGAAAAAAGCATTATATACATAATTATTGGGAGATTAGAATAAATCTGTATCTTGCATATCAATCATGTAAATAGTCTGTAATTGGATGGGCCAAATTTCATAAAAGGATTTAGACAGTGCATCAAGCTACTGTTGTTGGTCTAAAACTGCTTTCTTGTGTAGACTCTGAGCAGTAAGCTGATGGAGCAGGAGATGAGCTACCGCCGTTTGACCCAGGAGCAGCTGGACTCCTTCACTCTGGACATGAACTCTGCCTATGCCAGGCTCAAGGGCATAGAGGAAGCCATTGACAGTGAGTCCTGCTTTGCACTTCTTGTTCATGCTGGTTTTTAAATTAAGCCTTTTGTTGCAGCTATTGTGAGCTTGTTATTATTTGCCTTGTAGAATGGCTCATTTTAAATCGGGTTCATTCTAACTACAATCCCAATTTGTTTTTAAAGTTGGGGAAACATATTAACTGTAAACAAAAACAGAATGATTTGCAAATCTCCCATATTTCAGATCTATATTATAAACCAAAATGTCATTTTAAAGAACAGCTGCTGGTGTTTTGGGAGAGAAATGTTGTCCATTTTTGTCAGAGAGGATTGTAGCCAGGGTCATCTTATTTATCATATTATTATTATTATTATTAATTTTTTTGTTTTGCAATAGATGCAGTATGTGGTTTAGCATTGTCGTAACATGTAAGGCATTTCCATGTGTTAAAGCTTTCCAAATGTGAAAAAATAAGCACTAATGTACCCCCATACCATCAGAGATGCAGACATTTTAAAAGGAGCCCTAATGATAAGTCGGATGGTCTCCTTCCTCTTTAGTACGAAGGTGTATATTTAGAAGAAGGAGGATCATAGGGTGACGTATAAGAGAGGAGGAAGGTGCACACAGGTGGACTATGTTTTATGTAGGAAATGCAACCTGAAGGAGATTGGAGACTGTAAGGTGTTGGCAGGGGACAGTGTAGCTAGACAGCTTCGGATGGTGGTCTGTAGGATGGCTTTGGGGGTGAAGAAGAAGAGGAGGAGAGTGAGGACTAAAAGAAAAATTACATGGTGGAAACTGAAGGAGGAAGACTGTAGTGTAAGGTTCAGGGAAGAGGTCAGACAGGGGAGTTGTGGTGTTGTATGAGGAAGTCAGGTGTGTCAGAGAAGTATGTGAGTGTGGTGCAGGACATGTATGAGGACAGTGTGACAGCAGTGAAGTGTGGAGTAGGACAGACTGGTTCAAGGTTTAAACGGCATCAAGGGTCAGCAAAGAGATCTTTCCTGTTTGAAGTGGTGATGGACAGGTTGATGGACGAGGTCAGACAGGAGTCTCCCTGGACAATGATGTTTGATATTGTTATTTGTGGTGAGAGTAGGGAGCAGGTTGAGAAGAGCCTGGAGGGGTGGAGGTACACGCTGGAGAGAAGGGGAATGAAAGTCAGTAGGAGAAAGACAGAGTACATGTGTGTGAATGAGAGGGAGGGCAGTGGAGTGATGCGGTTGCAGGGAGAAGAGGTGGTGAAGGTGGAGGAGTTCAGGTACCTGGGGTCAACAGTGCAAAGTAATGGAGAGTGTGTTAGAGAAGTAAAGAAAAGAGTGCAGGCAGGGTGAAGTGGGTGGAGAAGAGTGACGAGTGATTTGTGATAGAGTATCTGCAAGAGTGAAAGTGAAAGTTTATATGACTGTGGTGAGACCTGCGATGTTGTATGGATTAGAGACAGTGGCATTGAGTAAAAGACAGGAGGTGGAGCTGGAGGTAGCAGAGCTGAAGATTTTCAGTGTGAGTGACAAGGATGAACAGGATTAGAAATGAGTTTATTAGAGGGACAGCTTTTAGGACGTTTGTAGGACTTTTTGAAGACAAGGTGAGGGAGGCGAGATTGAGATAGTTTGGACATGTGGAGGGACATGGGGTATATCGTAGGAGAATGCTGAGAATGGAGCCACCAGGAAGGAGGAAATGTGGAATGGCAAGGAGGAGGTTTAAGGATGTGGTTTGGGAAGACATGCAGGCAGTTTGTTTGAAAGCGGCAGATGTAGAGGACAGGGGGGGTATGGAAACGGATGATCCACTGTGGCGACCCCTAATGGGAGAAGCCGAAAGAAGAAGAAGAAAAAGAAGTGTATATTATTTCCACTTCGACTTAGTGCATTTTAAATGAGCTTTGGCCCAGAGAAGATATTAAATGAGCTTTAGCCGGGAACAGTTACTTCCGGATCATTGTCACATGTGTCGTCTTCTTTTCACGGTGGAGCTTTAACCTACATTTGTAGATGGCACAGTGAACTTTGTACACAGACAGTGATTTCTGGACATGTCTAAGACCATGCAATGATTTCCATTACAGAATCATGCCTATTTTTTCATGCAGTGCACCCTTGCACAGTCCCTGTAGACGCGGGGATCTTCAAAGTCTTCACAATTTGATGTTGAGGAACTTTATTCTGAAATCATTCTACAACTTGTAGACAGTTTTTCACAGATTTGTGAACCCCTGCTCATTTTTACTTCTGAGAGACTCTAAGATACTCGTTTTTATACGCAATCTTGTTAACAAACTAATTATTTGCAAATTGTTCTTTCAAAAGTTTTTCAGTCCAAGTTGCTTTTCAAACCTTTTGTTGCCCCCATGCAAATTTATTGAAAATTGGCTTGGTTTTTTTCCTTGAAATGGGAACTTTTCAGTTTAAACATTTTTTATGTTCTATTGTGAATAAAAAAAAATGCATTAGACATTTTTCACCAACTTTATTTAGAATTTGGGCTGATTATATTTTATTATATTATAAGTACATATTGTACATAGTTATTTTACTTTATACACATTCAAAGTGGCATTAAATGTACAGACTTCAGGGCCAATATGCAACGGCAAAAAGACAATAACTTCATTTTTCTACATAAATGACCATCTGTCCTTCTCCTACAGGTCATGTAGTTGCTGAGGAGGAAGCTCGTAAGGCTCACCAGCTGTGGTTATCTGTAGAGGCTCTAAATTATGCAATGCAGCCTGCAGTGGTGGATGCACCCTCTGAGCCTTTAGAGGGCGCTGTGCTCACCATTAAAGAAAGTTGCGCACAGGACGAGTTCGCCCAGGCATTGACTTCAGCCCTGCCCGAGGAGTCAATAAAGCGTGGAGTCTACAGTGAGGCCTCACTGCGTGCTCGCTTCTATGAAGTCCGTCGGCTAGTTCGCCGCGTGGCACTAATTGACGAGGCGCACAACAGTCTGTACCAGTACTTCCTGTCCTACTTGCAATCTATCCTGCTTTTTGAGAAGGAACAAGAGGTGCCTCCAAGCAAGCTGGCTCCAGAAAATCTCGACCCTTTCAAGCTGCTCGCTTATGCCACCTACAGCATGGAACGCGGTGACCTTGAGCTGGCTGCTAAGTTTGTCAACCAGCTGCGCGGGGAGGCACGACGTGTGGCTCAGGACTGGCTCACAGAAGCCCGGCTCACTCTGGAGACCAAACAGGTGGTCAGTTTGCTGTCAGCTTATGCCAATGCAGTAGGATTAGGTACCACACAGGCTCCTTAAATCACACACTGGGGGGAAAAGTTGAATTAACTAATGAGGACTGGTGCCCATCTGCTGCTAACAGCAACCCACCCTCCTCAGATTAATTTATACACCAGGGTTTTTTTTTGTTTGTTTGTTTTATTTTTTTTTATTAAGCACTTTTGCAAGAAGGCTTTGTCCAGAAATAATGGCCTGTCACTTAACATCTGTAATCATAATCTCTCTAGGTAAAGATCTCTTAAGGACACTGTCTTTCACTGTTTAAATTTTGAGTGTATAGCAGACAGATGGGCCTTCGGGTCAGTACCACAGTCAGAACCTTGTTTGTTCACCAGTTGGCGATTTGAAGCTTCAGGTTCAGTATCCTTATTGGTTATTATTCAGGCTTTTAAAAATGGTCAAATCCATTTTTGTCATGCTATGGCTATGATTCTGTCCAACAGTACTGAAAGTTAATAAATCAAGGATGTTAACGATCGTTTCATTTGCTCCCTCTTTCGTATCATGTTTGCTTAGAAGTGTGGCTGGTTGGACATTTAGTAATTTCAGCATAGTCACCAAAAAAAAAAAAACAGTGCGCGCACATATTTTGGATGGATGGATGGATAGATAGATAATTATATTCTTCTTCTTTTGCTTCTAACTGTAGAAACTGATGCATTTGATCTGTGATTTCAATCCAGTATAAACCTGCACTATGAAGTCCACAAGGTAGTAAAGGTATTCCTTTCCATAGGTAAAAAAAAAATATATATATATATATATATATATATAGTTTTGAATGTCCTGAAACAGTTTTACAAAAATAAAAAAATATACAATTCGGCATCAGAAATGAGCCCCTTTAAGTTATTTAATAAACAGAGGCAGATGTAGAGGACGGGAGTATGGAGACTAATGATCCTCTGTGGCGACCCCTAATGGGAGAAGCCGATGGACTCTAGAGGGCGCTGTGCTCACCATTACAGAAAGTTGTGCACAGGACGAGTTCGCCCAGGTGTTGACATCAGCCCTGCTTGAGGAGTCAATAAAGCGTTGTGTCTACAGTGAGGCCTCACTGCGTGCCCACTTTTATGAAGTCTGTCGAGTAGTTCGTCACGTGGCGCTAATTGACGAGACGCACCTGTACCAGTACTTCCTGTCCTACTTGCAATCCATCCTGCTTTTTAAAGAAGGAACAAGAGATGCCTCCAAGCAAGCTGGCTCCAGAAAATCTCGACCCTTTCAAGCTGCTCGCTTATGCCACCTACAGCATGGAACGTGGTGACCTTGAGCTGGCTGCTAAGTTTGTCAACCAGCTGCGGCGAAAGAAAAAGTTGTTCTTTTATGAGCAAGCCAGTGCTGATAGTGGCAAAGAAATAATTCCAAAAGATGAACCATTGAGAGGAACTAGAATCCAAAAAGAACCCATCCTCATCTGGGTGACACCAAATGTCCATTCATTATAGTCCTATCATTATTGACAATACCCAATGTTCATTGATAGGTAAATGAATACAAAACTTTTGATTGGAGCCCCCAGTCATTGTAACAGTTTATATTAGTTTATACTAGAGGTCGACCGATAGTGGATTTTACTGATACCGATAGCTAAGTTGGATCGTACTTGCCGATAGCCGATTAACCGATTTAATGTTTATTAAAGCATACACAACACTGAAATACAGTACTGAATCATGAAAATTTTCTAAATTAAATATGAATAATAAATAATTAATAAATCATAAATATAATGCTCTCTCCGTGCAGCACGTAGTCTCACGTGTAAAAACAGCATGTGGTGTCAGTAATTCGCCTCTAGAGGCCACTCTTGTAATGACAGAGGACCTTCTCAGCCACTCCAGTAAGAACAAAAACTATGGATTTTTGCTAATAGTTCCAGCAATCAACCCTCGACCTCTAGTTTATACTATTTATATTTATTATAGTCCACATTGACATTAATGGTTCTCGAGTTTAAGAATAAAAACATCTTGTAGTTTCTCACTTGGCTGAAGACCCGACCCCTAGCGATTGATTAGGTTTACTTACTGTACATTGCTAAGGTACATAAGTTCCATGATGTGTCAATCTGGACGTCTTGGGGAATTTGGGAAACTTACACATGTAGTTTAATTGTCAGAATTACATCATCCATCTTAGAATCTAAGGCTTAGATAAAGAGTGCCTGACTTTGGAAGTCCCTAATTAGAAGTCACTCATTTTTAACCATAAATCTACAAACTACTAAAAGTATTCTACAAACAATTCAATAGATGCTTTCATAGTTTTTATGATGCAGATCATCACCAAATTAAAGGCAAACTTTGCTTACATTTGCAGTTTTATTATTGTAAAGACACATTTGATAAATTACATCCATTATAATCACTCGTTTGTGGAAGACTCCAGATCTGATAACAGCATCCTGCAAGTGAAAAGGCAAAGAAATGGAAACAGATTTCAATCATTTCATTTTATGCATTTAAACTGTATTCATATTAAAATAATTAAGACTCACCTTTGCTCATCGGTTAGCTCAAACTCCTGCTGCGCTCTCTCAATGAGATGTGGGGTGACGGGCAGGCAGAAACTAGCAGAGATTTGGACCAGCTCGACAGCCTGCTGAGCGTCATTGTGTGTCTTTATACAGGCAAAAAACTCATTCATCAGGTCATCGCTGTGAAGACAGGCAAGGAAAAATAGGTGCAAGGTTTGGCCGACGGATAACAAAAAAATGAAAACAATCTAGGAACAGCAGACAAACTTACGATGGAATTCTGTTGGTGGTTTTGAAGACGTTCAGCATTTCTCTGGGGAGAAAGAAAAAAAAAACAGGTGCATTTTTTCATCCTGTATCATCATTCCTATTTGAAGCTTTGACAAAAAGAGAAGGCGGAGCTGGACGTGGCAGAGTTTAAAATGCTGGACAGGAAATTAGCTTAGAGGGACCGTGCAGGTAAGATGTTTTGGAGACAAGATGTGAGATTAAGATGATTTGGTCATGTGCGTAGGATGGGTATGTCGCTAGAAGAATGCTGAGGGTGGAGCTGCAGGGCAGGAGGAAAAGAGGAAGACCAAGGAGGAGGTTTATGGATGTGGTGAGTGAAGACATGCGGGTGGTTGGTTTAAAAGACGCAGATGTAGAGGACAGGTTGGTATGGAGACTAATGATTTACTGTGGTGACAGGAAAATCCGAAAAAAGATGATCTTTCTATATCGGAGCGCACACATCCTCGTTTAAATATTTAGCATTTACCAGGGCTTGCATAAGTATATGTCTTGAATTGCTTTTATTTGGGATTAAATATTAAAATCTACACCATTCTGTAATACACAACCATTAATACTGAAATGGGGAGAAAAATATACATTTGGAAAATTATTTACAGATGCACAAAGAGCGTGTCCTCCCTCACTCCACCTATCATACCATATACCTCCCTACCTACCCAATCTCTCAAAAGATGCAATCCACATCATTGTACCCAACTAATCAATAAAGTTGTGTGGGTATAACTCTGAGCCCTTACTCCTCACAGGAGTCACATGTCTTCAAGGAACCTTTCCAAAGCTACCCTTCTTTATATGAGCCTTGTAACCCTTGAAGAGGATCAGGGCAATTTCAACAATCTTTACTTTCCCGTTGCATTTACGTGTGTGTTTTATAAGTGACAAGAATTTCTGCGTTTGTGGATTATGGAGGTCTTGCAAACAGTCCAGACGTTTGTCTTCGATAACCTCATCGGCTCGTCTTTCTGCATCTTGGCTCTCAACAGAGGACCAGGAAATGTACCGCATGAATGAAAATCACGTGCTTCGGCACCGTAGTTTTTTAGAATGAGGAATAAAAACCTCCAGTGGGTTTTTAGCTTATGCACCGCCGCTGTCTTCGAGTTTGCAGAGCTGAGTCTGGAAGTGTACACTGTCCGGTTACCAAAGATGTACAAAGACAAGCTGATGAGATAAATTATTCGTTAACGAATCAGTGGTAGCTCAATAGTCAAGATTCTGGAATTCTGATGGGAAGCTCGTGAGCACAAATCCCCAAGCCACCACTGCTGCAGTAATATAGATTCAACTGATCTGTGGTATAAATGAGAGTTTCAATTAACTCTCGATAAGGGCATCTGTCAAATGCCATAAAGGTAATTAATATTAAATGTTTTATAATAATCACATTTTTAATACATAATTATTCAATATTCTTTGAATACATGAAACACAAATTCAACAAATACACCGGTTTCACTTCAGGCTTATTTGAGTAGTCATTCTAGTGTCGAATCTTGGATTATATAAACATCTCAAAGTTTAAAGCATCCCACAGAGAATCTTTAAATCTATTACGTCACGGTATATGAAGCATTATTACCCAAGCCACTGTGTAGAGGTTTTTTCGCAGTGCAGTTCTTACCCAGCTTCCTGTATCCTTTCAGCTGCCAGCAGAATGGAGGTGATGCTGCTAATGGAATTTGCTGACCAGCTGAGTGGCACTCTGCCACGGTCAGTCTGCATGTACAGTCTCTTTACATCCAGAGCACACTCTGCAAATGATTGTTGAATCTGCAAAATATATATAAAGGATTATTTGAAGGTTATTTGAATTCTAGACCACAGTGCTGTTTGTACAGTTATTATTCCTAAGTTCAGTTACTGAATGGAGAGCATCATCTTTCTAGTAAAGATTGAATTGCTCCTATAGTGCAATTTGAGCTAAAAAAAAAAAACAAACAACACAACAATCAGGGTTGTAAAACTGGATCCAAACCTAATCTGTTCAATCTGGAAAAATACTGATCAACAAAACTGTTTTGTGCAAGCAAAAGTTAACATTGCTGCCATGTAAACACTTCACGTTCATAACATACACTCCGGTTTGAACATTTTCACATCCAGCTAAAGCAAACCTGCCCATTGCTCTGTGGGTGGGAAAGACCACACCCTCGCTCCCCTGCACTTATAGTGATCCTAGCCAATACTTAACTCATACCAGTAGCTGTAATTGTTAAAAGACGTGTTTTCATGGAGGTGTGTATTTAGGTATCTGTTATAAACGTATGCAATGTAATTTTACACACAAATGTGATTAAATGTATGAATGTGATGTTAGTAACCAATATCTATAATGTACCCTTTATTACATGTTTAAAGTTAAGGGTTCTTTAAGCGAAATTTGTAACATGTCACATGTTCAGTTAGAGTTGCCAATGGGACTATGGCATTGTGGGTAAACTAACATGGATGCAAATAAACCACATAACAGCCTGGAAAATGATTCCTTTATCTGCATAGTCTAGGAGGCGCACATGGTAATTTACCATAATATGTGTTTAATAATGCGTATAATGAATTTCTGGAGCACTTTACATAAACAATGTGATGTATCAATAGCGATGTCGAGATATTTGCAGCATACTATATCAGCAGACATACTATTTCAGATCTTTAGAAATAGTCCAGGACAGGGATGACTGGATGACTCCCACCAGTTACTTACTGTATGTCCAAGGAAAGGTTATAGAAAATTATATAAATATAAAAAAAAGGTTTTTTTCTTTTCCTCTTCCTGTTTTACCTCAGGACTTTGTTTCTCCCGGGCCATAAGAGAAAGGATCTGCTCCAACAGGTCAGTCTTATTGTCATGTCCCAGCTGTTTCATATCTTGCGAACAACAATACACAAAATTATTGGAAAGAAAAATTTCCTTTACTTATATACTCATCAACATATATGACACAACAGCTGTATATAAGCCTATTGAAAATATTTCAGTAGTATACACACCTTTCCATATTTGAGGAATCAGGTCTAATCTGTTGTCTGTGTCTAATGCCTGGAGCAAATCTTTTATTGCTTGAGCATTGGGGTAATAAAGCTGCATACAAGAGCATTGACAAAATCAGGACTGGTCAAAGATTAGCATTTTATTTGACTTTGTGCGTCGTTACTCACAGAGGGAACGAACTCTCGGTACCACTTTAGCACCACGTCGATGTGCTCCATCATACACAGCAGGTTAAAGAAGCGTCCACTGGAAGAACGAGATTAAAGGATTGAAGGGACAAAATAACTAAATTACAAAACCTAATATACTGAGTCACTTCTGTGTAGTCGGACTCACTAGTAGATACTCTGCTGATAGGAATCCCCCAAAAGTTGCCAGTTGTCCCCCACTCCTAGCAAGTGGTGCACTCTGTAAGCTTGTTCAATATCCTTATTGTCCAGGCACTGCAGAGTGAGAGGAGACAGACTTCAGATCATTCGATTTTAGCCAAGTAATAATGTCAGGATGTAAGAAATAGGAAACAATTAAAAGTGCACTTACAACTCTCATCGCATTCAGGAAGAATTGCACTGCAAAAGAATGGTTGTAACATTTTACCCATTTCTTCACCTCAACGTTGCAGAGAAAAAAACAATATCGTATTGTCTGGTAAATTATTGAAGCAGGGGGGGAAAAAAAATCGCTAGCTTTGTTTATACCATCATCTGGGTCCTGGGGTGTAAAGCTCTTTCCTGACATCTCATTTAACACTTCCTGTAGGATCTCAGTGTGTCCTTGGGCTGATCTGGCTGCATGGCAGGAAAAGAATCATTTCAGACATATAGTTCATGTTTATATGTCAATGTATCAGTGACATACAGACATACAAATGACAAAATTCTAATAATACTAGTAATCGGAACAAAAATAATCTACTTACCCGATTTATAAAAGATCCCAAGGATATGGTCATAGGTGGCCAAACTGGGCCCTAATTGGAAGAAAGTAAAACACATTCTCTATGTGTAAGAGCAACACAATGAAACATTAATTAATTACAAATAGCTCATGTATTATAAATAGGGACAGGTTAAATGCGAGCTGAATTAACACTATTTACGTCAATGGTGATCATAAAAGCATTTGATGAAGAACAGGACTCTGAATGTTGTGCATTCTGAGATGTTTTTCTACTCAGCACAAGTGTAAAGAATGGTCATTTGAGTCAACCCTTCCTGTCAGCTCAAACAGAATTGGCCATTCCACCTACAGAACCACTGCTCAGGGAATCTTCTGCTCCTTTTCGTGTTCCTCTAAACCATGTGACCCATAAATTGGGAAAGGAATGGTTCTCATCACATGGTTCTTATCTTTATAATGTCATTGCTTTGTACACTGGGGTGAATATGTGACTACTAAGTTAGTGAGCATATTCATTCCCCTCTAAAAGGTACTAGAACACCCAATCCTTTTGTATTTGGCATACATAAAAATATTCTATATGAGAATTTGTTCTTCAGTATTTTTTGCCAGGATTCAACAGAACACAAATATACATTTCAGCAGATCACCACCGATAGTTTTTTTGCCGGAATTATCAAAACAAATCAATATCGATAGTTTTTCCAGGTTGTGTTATATACAGTATGAGCACGGCCTCTAGAGATGAATCACTGACAACACGTGCTGTTTATTTGAAGTGTCTTTTTCTTGTAATTGTTTTTATTTATTGAGAGTGTTACTTTTGGTTCAGTCTTTTATTTTTACTTATTATATTCATAATCATTTCCTTTAGCACATTTTAATGATTCAGTACTGCTTTTTTTAAATGTAAAAATTTCTACTTTTTTACATGGAGTGTTATTTAACAATTTTTTTATCCAGTATAGATTAATCTGTAGATTAATCGAGTTTTGGCAAGTACGATCCCGCCTAGCTATCTGTAAAATTAATCGGAAGACCTCCAAATTTCAGCATAGACAGGCTGAAGGTTCACACTAAGTATGAACTGTAAAAAAAGATTGCAGCTAAATAAATAAAACAAAATAAAACAAAGCATTTGTCTCAACTTAAGAAAATGTCCTGTTCCCAAGTTTAGGTGATATGACAGTGTAGAACTTTCCTGATGTTCCTGATGTTATATTTGGCAGAATAAAATGAGTGTAATTCAGATTCAAATGCATACATTTTGTTTGAATGGAATACATTTTTATTTCAATCCAATTTTCAAACAAATCTTTGAAATGCTCTGTGTAGTCTGAAAATTCCTGACCAGATAAATCCCTTCGATTTCCTGTGTGGGTGCGAGAATACAAACCGATGCCGAGGGCCTTCATTTCATTGAGGACGGGGAAGGCCTGTGTTCTGGCCAATGAGCCGCACCGACGCAGTGCCTTCAGCACGGAGTTAAATGTCAGCAGGTTGGGCTTAACCTTCTGTTGAGCCATCTGCTTCAGAAGGTCCTACACACACACACACACACACACACACACACACACACACACACACACACACACACACACACACACACACACTGTAAACCCCTGCACTTATGCAAGCTGCATTTACAAGAAATAAAACAAGCCTATTTAACTTACAACAATCATGTCCCATTTGTCTGTGTATTTGTCCTTTACTTCAGCAGCAGCGATGATAAGCGCATTGAAGGTGTGCACCTCAGCTACAAGGAAAAAGGATAATTTGTTTACATTAAATAACTTGGTATAAATAATTATTTGACTTATTTTATTTTAAAAGCCAACGCTTTTTACTTGTAACGTCCTTCTGTACATTTGCTTTTACACAGACATTGTTTTTAACTTGCGTTTGATTTGAAGAGGAAAATCATTATTTTTACTTAGTAGTCTTTAATACAGCATAACAGGATATTAAAAAAAAAATTAATCTGAAATGCTATGGCTAAATTATAGAAACACCTATGAGAGGAACTAAACACTAGTGCATAAACAAATAAAAAAGATTCCTACCAGTCAGTCTGTTGTTCAGCAAGTCTGTGTACATGTCAAAAGCCTTGGAGTAAGCTCCATACTGTGAATGCATAACTAAATATGTATTTATACAGTATTTTATTGTAAAAATATTAAAAGTAAAAAAAACTAAAAGACTGTAACCCACACCTTCACCATGCCCCTAATGAGCGCGCTGTACGACCGACTGTTCCGTTCTGCCATTGTGTTAAAGATCCTCTGCGCATTATTGTTCTCCCTGTTGGTAGAAAAAAAGGATGGGCTCTATTATGGCCTTCTGCTCAATTATTTCGCAAGAGAAAACCTGTTAATACACTTCTGAATATCAGTTTACCCACTGGTGTGAAGTCCAGGATGTCTAGCAACTCACCTCCATACAATGGTCAGTAGCTCAGAGGCCCTTCGTGGTCTTCCCTTTCTCCTCTTTGAATCATCTTGCTCCTCTCTCTATTACGAATCAGAAGACAAACTCTTACTAAACCTACATGTAATTTATATGACACTTCTGCTACCAATCCTCAATTTCATGATAGGTAATTGATTGTTCATTACAATTTCGTCAGTTGTCTGTTCTGGGGAATCTTCTTGTGCTGGATCCCGATCTCCATACAAACAAATCAGGTCCAGCAGGTCATTGGTCAGATCCAGTGATATGGGAGTGCCTGTGAAAAATTCATCAGCTAAGTACAGGATGGTTGTTCAGGCAAATATTTGAGCTCAGACACTGAAGTGCTGTATAAACTAAGGTCTCATACAACACTTGACACATATCTTGAAACTATAATAAAATGAACTGATGCTGTGGGAGATCCTGTTTTTGAGAGATCCTCCTACCTGCCTGTAGCAGTTGATCATACATGTCCACAGCAGCCTTGACTTTTCTCAGCCTAATACGCTCCACAAGAGCATCCTCGCACAACTCTTCTATTTGTAGCTCCACCGTGTCTGGCATTAAACACTGTCAAAGATTAAATAAATAAATGAATGAATGAATGAATAACTACTTTTATGTTTTTTTTTGAGGAACACATGCTTGCACCATTTGTTTATATGCAACAAACTGGATAATTTAACAGTATTACTTTTCATTATATTGAATTACCGGTCACCTTAGGCAGTAACAGTAACTTTTTTGGATGAAGGCTTTACATTTTTTTTTTTTTTTTTAATTTACAGACATTTCTAGAATTCTGTTTTCATTTTGTCATTATGGGTTACTGAGTGAAGATACAGTGCATCCAGAAAGTATTCACAGCCCTTCACTTTTTCCACATTTTGCTATGTTACAGCTTTATTCCAAAATGAATTTAAATTCATTATTTTCCTCAACAATGTGAAAAAAGTAAAGCGCTATGAATACTTTCCTGATGCACTGTAAATAAGAAAAAAAAACAAAAAACAATCTGAATTGTAGCATCAGGCTGCTATAAAAGCACTAGAATTTCCCAAGCACTTTAGTGTAACCTCCATACCAAGCAAAAGCATTACTCAACTGAGGATTACAATTGGCACAAGATCTTCAAAAATGGCTTCAAAGAGCTACTAAAATTAATGAAATTCAGTGCTAACCACTGTTTTAAGCTTATTTCAAGTGATCCGTGAGGTACACAGTACTCACTGGAATATGGGGTTCCGCGAAGTCCTTCTGGAAGTACTTGGGGTATGCGTTGATGAAATACTTAGCTGCATTTCGGCCGGATTCCTGAGACAAAGAATACAGTCTCTGTGGAAGAAACAAAAGAAACAAAGTGGTGTTTACCTGTAAAATGGTAAAACATTTCTTGTACATAGTCAAGCTTTTTGTTTAATACAACTTAATGTGTTTCTTCAAAAGCACAAGTAAAAATGCAATATTATTCATTACCCACTGATATCTGTATTTACTAGAATGCTGACTGAACACTCACAAACTCTCCAGATGTTCTTGGGGCGAGATAGGAATCATCCTGAAACATGTAATGAGAGGCAGTGGGGTCCTGCAAAACAAACATGCAGTTATTTATAGCATTCATTAAAAGTTAAGGTTTGCTATTTAAGCATTTTTAGCACAGGTAAAAGAAGAAACGCTTTGACATACCCTGTTCACAGTGGATGCTAGAGCCTGCAATACAGCTTCTTTACTCCTTTTGGGAAAAAGAAAAATATGCATGTGAAACTATAATCATGTCATGCAGTGATGCAGCGCAATGTGAACTGGAGATGTGAACCCCAAGGTTTAAAAATCGCATGTCCTGAGTGGAAATATTATTCCTTTTTTATTCATTGTTGCGAGACAATTCTTGCTATAAATGACGTTAAAGCAGCTATAAAGCATTTACAAACTGTTATCTGAGAAACAAGAACATCCATACTAAAAGACTTTCAGGTAGAAATCTTACTGATCATATAGAAAATA
Source organism: Silurus aristotelis (assembly GCF_946808225.1). NCBI lineage: Eukaryota > Metazoa > Chordata > Actinopteri > Siluriformes > Siluridae > Silurus > Silurus aristotelis. Next base: position 7,583,721 of record NC_139587.1, on the reverse strand, counting down.
CCCACACTGGAGACCATAATGTTTCATAAATGTTAAATACATTAAATACGAAAGTTATTCACAGTTTCGACATTTCTGTTTAATTAAATATATTTGTTTATTAATAACCTTATATTGTGTAGCGCATCTACCGATAATTCCCCACATTTTAACTGTTATGAGAGAAAATATACTGTATACTTTTTATACTGAAAATTAATTGACATCTTTTGACCAAGCAGAATTGATCATTCAACAGTGCTGACATATGATATTTGTCAGTGTCGGAATTCAGTCGCTCAGTTTCTTTTCCTTCGTCCTTCAGTATAATAATGAACTCAACCACTATATACTATATGGTGATTAGTGAAAGAGCGAACGAGTGACAACTGAAAACTGAGACATGCAACAATCCAGTCATATGGTTGAAGGTTAATGACCGGTTGCCTTACCATGTTTTCTTCCTTGGAATCACAATTTCCTCTTGCGAGCCTGAAAAATGGCAAAAACGATGAGACGCAAACACTTTTGAACGTTTTGTGCATAAGAACCTCATTAATAGATTTAAAGAACTAGTCCACATGTCTAAAAGTACCATACAAAGCAAAAGCATCACTCAACTGAGGATTACAATTAGCATAACATCTTCAAAAATGGCTTCAAAGAGCTACTAAAATTCATTAAATTAATGATTCATTCGAGTTTAAGGTTTCTGTTTAAACTACATTATCAACATGTTAGGCAATTTTTACTTCGATCAACTGTTTTCTGCATCACCCCTAATGCTATTTGTTAACTTGTTCATAATGCTTCCAGATTTGAATCCAGTTTAAGTAATACTGCTGCCCTAAATTATATCATGCCTGTAATAAGTGTTGCAATCTTAGAATCTCAAGAAGCTGTTGCAATCTTATTTTTGTGAGCGAACAAAACATCAATTATGTTGATTTTAGAGATGTTAGAACAGCACACACACTGCTGCACATACTCATGAAAATAAAATTTAAAAAATTGCACAGATCAACAATTGATCAGGAGAACTATTATGTACATCACAAATATTTATATACAAAACACTTCAGGGTGGACTTTGGGTTTCTTTAAAGATTATGCTTTTTTTAATAGACTAATCCCACCTTATTATGAAAAGATTTTAATCTCTCGAACTAACCTGACAATGCAGCTCCAGGTTCCTGGCAAAAAGCAGAGCTGAGTCCAAAATATCTATTGCATTTAACAAATCAAAAACAAAACAAAACAAACCAGAATTAGTCACATAAGAAAGAGGTAGTATTGTGAACTTGGTAATTATCTATAGCAAATATTCGATACTATAGAGATACTATATAGCTAAATTAAATAGCTGTAAGGATTAATTTTGCAAATATATTGCACTATATAGATATAGTGCGTTTGAGATTAGGTTTAAGACAGTATATATATATATATATTGCACTATATATAGTATATATAGTGCGTTTGAGATTAGGTTTAAGACATGACCTCCATCCTTCCAATGAGCATCAGTGCACACATCGCAGGCATGACATGGAGCTTCAGCAGAAAACACGATTTGATGAGAGAATAAAAGAAACACTACTACCATGCCTTCAATTTACCTTCCATGCCACGGTTCCTTTAAGCTTTTATTAAACAGACGTCCAGTCTTGGCGATTTGACGCCCTAGGTGCGAACAGGAGGCCGCCATTTTTGCCAAAATCGAAGTGCATTCTGGACAGGAATATACCACTTTCACTTTCACGGTCGTCCAGTGAAAGACTTTTTTCTCGTTCTGCATTTATTCCTGCTATAATCGTATCCCAGGATTGTTTTAAATAGTATTTTATTTGAAGGTTTATCGTCGGTGTAATAATACATACAATATCATAAAAAGTTTTGACGCCACCCTCCTGTGCTTGTACTTGGTTCAGTCCATATCGACCCACGTGCTGGAGTTCCCTTAGGTGTACCCATGTGAAGTTGAAGCTAAGCTAAGACGCTTAAGGATGCGCTTCGGAGAAAGTGTGTAATTGTGCATTGATTTTAAAAAGAGAAGAAGAAAAATGCATTTTTCCAAGGAGACGCCATGGAGGAGGTTGGAGGGCATGTCGTTTGGCATGTACTCCTCCACGGAAATAAGGTAACACCACATAAACATCAAAAACACACGCTACACTGGCCTAGCATGCAGTGCTGATTTGCTGTGTGTTGTCGTGGACACGTGGATTTGATTGACAGCTGATTTCTCAAAAAGTTAAAAAAACAAGATTAACATTGATTGAGAGGAAATCCTTTATGCTTTGCTGTTCTCTGAAAGACAGGACGTCTAACCAGCATTTCATTAGAAACACCTAGACATAAACTTTACATTCAAGCAGGTCATCTAATCAGTCGTGTAGTAGCATCAGATTGCAGATTGAAAACCAAATACAGGTCAAAAGTGTCTTTGTTGCTGACTTCTTAAACATCTGGAGGTTCCACACGGTGATCGTGTGAAAAGCAAAACATCCTGTTGCATGGAGGCTCTGTAGGCTCCTATCTCCTTCATAGTGGGAGAGATGAGTGGAGCCGAGGCTCCTGTCTCCTTCATAGTGGGAGAGATGAGTGGAGCCGAGGCTCCTGTCTCCTTCATAGTGGGAGAGATGAGTGGAGCCGAGGCTCCTTGTCTCCTCCATAGTGGGAGAGATGAGTGGAGCCGAGGCTTCTTGTCTCCTTCATAGTGGGAGAGATCAGTGGAGCCGAGGCTCCTGTCTCCTTCATAGTGGGAGAGATCAGTGGAGCCGAGGCTCCTGTCTCCTTCATAGTGGGAGAGATCAGTGGAGTCGAAGAAATATAGTCCGGTTTGGGCGCCCATGATGATCTCGGGTTCTTGGTGACAGGAGAGGAACCTGGTGTGATCTAATACTCTTGAAGCCTATGCACTTGAGTGTATTGTGGATGTTTGAGAACGATTATTACTTTAGTTTTCCTTGCTGCTCAAATCAGTGTGGATATTTTCCTCTGATCCCTTTTTATGAAGAAGGAAATTGTGTTCACCTACAGAACTGTTGATTACACAATGTTTTTCTTTGCTGCACCATTTTGTGGGAAAAGTCCTAAGAGGCAATGTATTATGCATCGTGGACGATTAAGTTGTAATTTTAAGAAAACATTTGTTATGATATGGTGATCGTAAGAAAGGAAGAAAAAATGTAATGGCCTCTTAGAGCATCCAAAGGAAAGTAGAGTGTATTGTGTGTGGAAAACTCTCAAACCAGCCCTTCTATTACCAACACCTATGCCAGCGATCAAAATCACTTTTCTTGATATTGGACTTAAACGCTTTCTGAGGCCTTTATCGTGCATTTGCATTATTTTCTGCGTTACGTACATCAGTGGTTCCTGACTTTTTTGTGGCGATGGACCAGTTTCATGCAAGACAATTTTTTCATGGACCACACAAGAGGGTGCATATTATATTACTGCTAAACATTACCTAATTCAGTCATTACATTTATGATTAAGATGTAACTCATCCCACATTAATCCAGAATCAGTGGAATCTTTATTTAACAATACTTAGAGAGAAAAAAAAACTGTGAAGTGATCAAAATGTAAACAATTGTAATTATTCTTGTGCTGTCCATTACCGGTCCACAGCCTGGTGGTTGAAGACCCCTGATGTACATAATTGGCTGATTAGACAACTGTTATTCCTGTATGTTCCTAATAAAGTGGAAAGTGTTTGTTTAGGAAACAATTCAAAATGCATGCTTCACACTCAATCACAGTTAGGATCTAGCCTGATTCTGCTGCTGCAGATAAAAGTCCTTTGGTATTAGGAATACTTGGTTTCTGTGGTATAGTCGGTTGTCTCAGAACACATATTGTGCTCACTGAAGGCCACAAACAGCTGATGATAATGTTCTGGCTGTATCATGAGTTTTTCATTTAAATCAGACAACTGCTTAGATGAGGTGATCCTCCTCTACATGCCACCAGTAATAGGATTCGATGACTTCTTAGATGTTTGGTTATTCAATAACGAACACATAGTGGTAATGGCGAAATGGACATAAAGCGTCTGCATTACTGTAGGATCACTTGTTATAAAAGCTTTTGCCAATTTACTTCATTAGAAGATAGTAATTCATTTTAATCACAGGTTAATTACATGCTTTGCTACATTATTGTAGCACGTATAATGGGTTTGTTTTGTACTACTTTGAAGAAACATGTTTCTGATCTGACCGTATGAAAGCAGAGGAAGATCTTTTGCACTGTCTACATTGTTTTAAAAAATATATAAATAAATAAAAAGCTCCTCAGTTGTAATTTTGTGTTGTGATATTTTCTTTCCCCTTACATAGGAAGTTGAGTGTCAAAAGTGTCACCAATCCTCTGCTCCTGGACAATGTTGGTAACCCCGCACCTAACGGACTCTACGATCTGTCACTGGGTCCAGCTGACCTTAAAGAAATCTGCACCACCTGCATGCAGAACTTCAACAACTGCCCAGGACACTTTGGGCATGTTGACTTGCACCTGCCTGTCTACAACCCTTTTTTATTTGATGTAAGATTTGATAAATTTTGCTTTGTGTAATTTTGGGACTATAAAATACATTTCACAGACCCTCTTAGTACAGATTTATTATATTATATCATTGTTCATTGTAGTATAATGCATACTAGAGATTATTGGGCCTGAACAAAAAATAACAGAATGAAAAGTTTTGCATAAATAATACTATAAAGAGCAGTTAAATGAAACAAAAGTAAATTTTAATTTGGTTTAAAAAAAAGTGTTTTTGTTTAGGTTTTTTTTTTTACACACAAGTATGAAATAAATAAGGTGGTAAAAATGAAATCTGGGGGAATTTCCTGTGAAAAATTAGACTATCTCACTTTTTTCTTCCAACTCAGCAGGATTCATGTTTTTTTTGTTTTGTTTTGTTTTTTTTTGTTTGTTTTTTTTTTAAGTGGTTCATAATGTCTTTTACTTTTCTGAAATACATTTTTATGCAGCATTCAATACTATAAACCAGGGTGCGTAAAACGTTTGTGCAGTACTGTTTATAATATTAGTTAGGAGAGCTGCATTGTGGGTGCTATTTTAATAATAACCACCAAAATATGCGAAAATCTTCAAGATACACTTTTGACATCAGAACAGCAGATGTTTTTTGGATATTGAAGTGACACGTTCATGAGCTACTCCCAGGACTTTCTTTCATATACTTACGCTCCAAACCCTTGCAACACACTTTGTTCTATTGATAGTGTACAGTTATTTAAAACTATTTTACCCTATTCAGATTAATCCAGAAAAGAATATAGTAGGTTCACTTTTCACATTGATTCCTATCAAGCGTTTTCATTTCAGATCATATCCTAAGGAGAGTTTCCATACTACTTTTGCATCTGACTTGCTCTTTAAAATTTAAATAGACGTGTATGTATATATAATGTATTATTCATATATATATATATATATATATATATATATATATATATATATATATATATATATATATATATATATAATGGGATTTGTTTTTTGTTTTGTTTTTTCCTGTCATCAGAAATTGTACATGCTTGTAAGAGGCTCCTGCTTGTCCTGCCACATGCTGACGTGTCCTAGGGCTGCCATTCACCTGCTTCTCAACCAACTCAAATTATTAGATGTAGGCGCAATGAAAGAAGTCTACGAACTCCCAATTGTCGTTAATCAGGTGAGCATGCAGGATCTAACGCTAGATAGAGACTATTGAAATTTGAGGCCGAGTTGCTTATTGCTCATTTTGTTTGTTATAGTTGTTGGAAAGTAATCCACAAGCATCTGGGGCAGAAATCCAAGAAGCGTTGGAGGAATACAGTGGTCCTGTTATAAAAGCCAACCACAGCATTCATTGTGCACCTGTGAGAACAAGTTTTTTTATCCTAGCTTTCTAAATGAGCACTTCAGTTTTTTTCAAAGATACTAACTCATAGCTGCTGTTTTCCTGTTTTGTTTTTGATTGGTCATCTATGGGCTTTGCCTAATCGCTGATCAGATCAAGCATATTTGTGAGATGAAAGGCAGCCTCATTACTGAATTTTGGAGAGCTCAAATGACATCTAGAAAATGCCCCAACTGCAGGTAAGCAAACATTGAGTCTTTTATATTAGGATTAATGCATCACTGCTTTTTTTTTTTTTTTTAAATGTATTTATTTAGAATTTCATCATGATTATATTGCAATATTTATTTTGACAAAGTGCAAGCAAGTCACAGATACGTCGCGAGCACAACAGCAAACTGATCATCACTCATTCGGGTATCAAAGACGACGCCAAAACGGACAAAGGTTTGTCTATTACCTTGTTTTATGATTTATAATATGTACATGTGGTCATTTTAACTTTTTTTTTTCTCCATGCCTAGTACTGATCTTGTGTTTCTCTCTCAGACGATGCCCATGTTGCGAAACGTGGATATCTTACTCCAAGCTTAGCTCGAGATCATATCATCAAAGTGTGGGAAAAAGAGGGTAAGTTGTTTTTCCTCTTTCCTATAAACGACCGAGAAGCAACACTTTCATGATTATAGCTTTCTAATCGAAACATTTAAGGTGTCAATAAGTATCGCCTGAAAAGGGTGTCTGAACTTGTGTCCAAGATCAATAATATAATATTATTGTCTGAGACCAATATCATATTATACTAAAATTACAATGTCTTGATATTTTTTTTTTTTTTTGGGGGGGGGGACATTTGATGAAGTCAGTCATATCTACCATAAGATACAATTAAGGAGAAATTGTGTGAATGAAATAAGCCCCTCTGCCCACAGTACATGCAGAGGTCTCAATTCCTCAAAGTCATTGTAGAATTTGCTGAATTTGTGAAGTAAATGTTTACACACAGTAAGTAAGCTCAGGATCAAATCTGTGAGTATATTTGTTACTTGGGCTTTGGCTCTTTGGGCTTATATATAAGAAGTGCTTTTAAAAACACGTATTTACACTGGCCCTATTCTCATATTAGTAGGAAAATCAAACATAAAAATCTATGTAATATAGTACTGAACTTTATTACAAAAACCGTACCGAATCATAAATATATATATCATATGACCATATTATTAATTAATAAATATAATTACGTAATTAATAAATTTTAAATACTAAATATAATATAGCGCTCTTCGTGCACCGTGCGCTCTCGCGTGTAAAAAATTTTAATAAAAACAGCACATGGCGTCAGTGATTCACCTCTAGAGGCCACTTTCGTCATGACGGCTGTCCGGAAAACCGGAAAAATGATCGCTATTCATTTTTACCAATAGTTCCAGCAATCAATTACCTACCTCTGATGTGTATGTGTAGATCAGGGGTCTCCAATCTTTTCCAGAAAGGGCCAGTGTGGGTGCAGGTTTTCATTCCAACCAATCAGTGGTCAGAACAGGTAGAATTTGGTGTGGACTCGCTTGGTTGGAATAAAAACCTGCACCCACACCGGACCTTTCTGGAAAAGATTGGAGACCCCTGGTGTAGATGATCAGCTGTAGTGTGAATTTTGTGCACTGATTCAAATAGTCTGTCACAGGTTTCTTTCTGAAACACTTGTTTTCTGGCCTGGCTGAGAACGGTTTCAGCCCAGATATGTTCTTCCTGGAATTGCTAATGGTTCCTCCGTCCAGGTAGCCCTTAATCTGTTGTTCTTGCACATATTTTAGTTTTCCTAACATTCCAGCCTGTTTTGTACTCAGTAGTGATGTAAATGCTGATTTTCTGCACGTACCAGGTACCGGCCTGTCAGTCGGCTTGGAGATCAGATGTTTACCAACGGCCAGACGGTGAACATGCAGGCGGTGATAAAGGACAACATGATCATTCAGAAACTGCTTGCCCTCATTGCAACTGAGAAAGAAAAGACAATAGAGTGCACTCAGACAGAGATGGAGGAGGTAGGGAAATATTAAATATCCGTGTTCACTACTGAAGAATAAGGAACAAAACATGACAAGAGGTGCTGATTGCTGATTGTTGGAGGGGGGGGGGGGTTAATGACTTGTGACGCTTATCTCACAAAAATTTGCCTACGATTTTGTATTCATTAAAGGTCACATACTTTCTATACATTTATAGATTATAATTTGTTTGGAATATTTCCTGCTATCACTTGTGTTTTTGCAGCTGTAAACAATTCTTTTTAGACTCTTGCTTAATTTCTCTTGTACATTGATGATCATACAGAGAAAATACAAAAACAAAATGATAAAATTTTCCATTTTGTGGAGACTTTAGGAACCAGTTTTACCCACGTTTTACACTTGAGACCCCTTACATACATATTAAAGAAACATCTAACAGAAAACGTCACCATATCATTCTTTATACATTGTTACTGTTAATTAATAGCATTTTAATTTAAGGCTTGGGATCCTTTCTATTCAAGTGTCTGTAAATGAACTCATATAATATTAGAATGTCAATTTGTATATAAACCTGTATATTGTATATAAACCTAATTTGTATTATAGTCAGAAGTATTGTCATAAGTTCTTATCCTGCGGTGTAACTATATAATCTTACAGTAACAGCCGGACAGCTGTTGCTTGTTGTTTTTGCTGATTTGTGATTTGAATCTACTTCGTGCTTAATGGAAATGCGTCATTGTTCTGGATCTTTGCAGCCCAGTGAGACAAAAGAAGAAAGCAAGATCGACCAGACGTTTTTAACCGGGCTGCCTGGACTCACCCTTACAGACAAACTGTATAACATCTGGATACGCCTGCAGACTCACGTTAACATCGTGTTCGATAGCGATATGGACAAGCTGATGACCGAAAAATTCCCCGGAATCCGCCAGGTTTCTATGTTTTTTTATTCAGTTTACTTCCATTGTAGCCACTATATCATTGTATCATTGTAGCCACTATTTATCTCAGCCACTCTAGCAACACCCTAGCATTCATCTGGTATATAACAGTCACTGCAGTACCCCCGAGCAACCTGGAACGCTGTAAGAACCACCCAGCAACTTCCTACAGAGACAGTAGGTAGTAGTAGTTCTACAGAGAACCCTACAAAGTGCCTGCTATATCAAACAACTGCAGCAACCTAATCCCTACTTTATTTACCACTGCAACCACCTGGAACATCACTGGTGCCACCTAGCAATTGCATAACACAATTTCAACTGGCAAGCAACACCTTGACCACCTGAAGCATTGTAGAAACCATCCAGCAACACCTTAACCAGAATTCTTTTAACCCACACCTAAAATACCATTTAAACCCCTCTGGCAATCACCTTGAGCATTAAGGCATCTAATGGAGACCTAAGGCCTTTTTCCCCTTGTATGTTGTAAATTCCATTCTCTTTATAATTAATTATACGTTCAGAATGTTATTTAGTGGAATTCACATGAATCCGTTCTTGTATTTGAATTCTGCTGGAATATAAATTGATTTAAACCTATTCATAGTGACTCCTCTAGTTTTGCTTTGTGTCAGATTTTGGAGAAGAAGGAGGGTCTGTTCAGGAAGCATATGATGGGAAAGCGAGTGGACTTCGCTGCCCGATCTGTCATCTGTCCAGACATGTACATAGGAACCAATGAGATTGGAATACCCATGGTAAGTAAAATATTACAGTAAGACGATTTAATAAATTATATATATATATATATATATATATATATTTTATCTATATTGTATTGAATATATGAGACTTGGGAATAAAACACATCTCGTGAATGTATTATTTGTTTTCTTCAGACACACATACATAACATTATGAGCGGTGAAGTGAATAACACTGATTATCTCTTCATCATGGCTCCTGTTAGTGGGTGGGGTATATTAGGCAGCCATTAACGTTTGAGGTGTTCGAAGCAGGAAAAATGGGCAAGCGCAAGGATTTGAGCGAGTTTGACGAGGGCCAAATTGGGATGGCTAGTTGACTGGGTCAGAGCATCTTCAAAACTGCAGCTCTTCTGGGGGTCTTTCTGGTCCGCAGTGGTCAGTATCTATCAAACTGCTACAAGAAAGGAACCGGGGATGAACCGGTGACAGGGTCATGGGCGGCCGAGGCTCATTGATGCACGTGAGGAGCGAAGGCTGACCCGTGTGGTCATAGTGCTACTGTAGCTCAGATTGCTGAAGAAGTTAATGCTGTTAATGCTCAACAGGTCTGGACTTTTTTTATCAGCAAAAGGAGGGACCAACACAGTATTAGGCAGGTGGTCATAATGTTATGCCTGGTCAGTGTATTCTTGGCTATTCTTAGTTAAAACTCCATAATCTTGTAAAAATGTGTTCAGAGCTTAAACGTAACACTCACTGTTACTTATAGACACCAGGAGTAGGGAAAACTCGTAGCACCATAACAAGAAAATTCGAAAAATGATAAGCAGAACTCACTGAATTCATTTAATATAATTGGATTGATTCCTTTTAAAGGAATATATTAACTAATGATGTGTTAGTTCTTATTTAATTATTATTTAAAAAAAATTTTAAATAACCGATCACTCCGTTTTAACTGCAGGTGTTTGCTACTAAGTTGACATACCCACAGCCAGTGACTCCTTGGAATGTGAAGCAGCTGCGGCAGGCCGTACTTAATGGGCCTGATGTGCATCCAGGAGCTTCCATGGTTATCAACGAGGATGGTTCACGGACCATTCTCAGCCATACCAATCCTACCCAGAGAGAGGCTATTGCTAAGCAGCTGCTTACACCCAGCACTGGCCAGCACCGCATACCCATGAAGATCGTAAGTGTCCTTGAAGGAAATGTAAATTGATATATAACATGGTTGAATGTACAATAAAAATCAGTCCTTAAAAAATATTGAAAAATAAACTTCAACTTAAAATTGTGAAGTTAAAATCTAAAATCTTTTTTTTTTTTTTTTTTTTTCTTATCGCTCTCCAGGTTAATCGGCACATCAAAAATGGCGATGTGCTCCTGCTCAACCGCCAGCCGACCCTACACAGACCATCTATCCAGGCTCATTGTGCACGCATCCTTCCTGGAGAAAAGGTTCTACGGCTGCATTATGCCAACTGCAAGGCCTACAACGCCGATTTCGATGGTGATGAGATGAACGCGCATTTCCCACAGAGTGAGCTGGGTAGGGCAGAGGCTTACACACTAGTCAGCACAGATCAGCAGTACCTAGTACCTAAGGTAAGGCGCTTGGTATGCTTTATCTGCTTTGGAAGATATTTGATGTTTTATGCATTTCACAAAACCTGCATTTCCATGTCATTTCCACATCAACTCCAGGATGGAACGCCGCTGGCTGGTCTAATTCAGGACCACATGGTGTCAGGGACCAGCATGACCATCCGTGATTGCTTTTTTCAGCAAGATCAGTACATGGAGCTGGTCTATAGAGGTCTAACTGATAAAAAAGGCAGGGTCAAGCTGCTTCCTCCGGCTCTCATCAAACCACAAAAACTTTGGACTGGCAAACAGGTACCTGCACTTTGTTTGTTTATCACAGGGCTTCAGAATGGTGTTGGGTAGTGATTGTAAAAACAAGAAATGATGTTGTTGTGATTTATACTTTATTTATCTGATAGATCGCAACGAAATGCAGTTTAGCGTCTACCAGAAGTACAAATAATAGTGCATATAATATGTAAATATATGTACAGCAAAATAGACTCTGGCAGTGAAAAAGCTACAGAAGCTGTTGAAATACAACTTATATTTAGCAATAGTTTATCCCAGGTAAATAATGCTTGATATCTAAAGGCCTCTGCTTCTTTGCATGATTGTATTCCTTAAAGCTTGTGTCCACACTCCTGTTGAATGTCATCCCGGAGAACCACATCCCCCTGAACCTGACAGGAAAGGCCAAGATACCCAGTAAGGCCTGGGTGAAGGAACCTCCTCGATCTGTGCCAGGCTATCATCCAGACTCCATGTGTGACTCTCAGGTGATCTGCAAAGCTGTAATATATTGCAGAAGTTTGTCTTTGAATTGGTTTGAAATTACGATGAATGAATACTCCGATTTCTTTCTGGCAAACCGCTGTGTTTAGGTGGTCATTCGTAATGGTGAGCTGCTAGTGGGTGTGCTGGATAAAGCACACTATGGGAGCTCTGCATATGGCCTGGTCCATTGTTGCTATGAGCTATATGGAGGAGAGACCAGTGGCAAGCTTCTAAGCTGCCTGGCTCGCCTTTTTACCGCCTACCTGCAGCTTTATCGTGGCTTTACCATGGGTATGAACTACTGTCTGTCTGTCTGTCTGTCTGTCATACTGCTAATGTTAAATATTCTGTGTAGTTTTAAAGCTTGTATGATAAATCTCTATTCATATTCAGTAATACAAATGTCCAGGTCTAGTGTAGAGTCTGAAGTCCCTTGTCTTTATAACAGGTGTAGAAGACATTTTGGTAAAACCAGGAGCCAATAAGCGAAGAAAGAAGCTCATTAAAGAATCGGTTAATTGTGGGGTCAAGGTAAGTGAATATAATCCACAGGTTTATTTGTATTAGTATTCCATGTCCACACAAAATAGATATTAACTCAAGTTTTGCAGTCATAAATGTCCAGATTTACACTGATCAGGCATAACCACTCACAAACAGGTGCCATGATGAAGAGATTATCAGTGTCGTTCACGTCACCGTCATAATGTTATGCCTGGTTGGGGTGTAGGATGTACTGTTGATTAAATCTTGAAGTGAACATGAAAAGTAGTCAGAACAGCTCTGATTAAATAGGAAACCAACAGAACAGGTATATTCAGGTTTATCTTTTGTTGGGAATTTTTTTTTCTCTCCAATTTTTTACTTTTGAAAACTTTTGCAAATTTCACTACAGCAAAAAAAATTTAAATAATGCATAACTTTAAGCAAAGAACATTACTCCACATTTTTTGCCACTAGTGCAGAACAGGCAGTCCTTTTCAAGTAGATTTTTTTTTTATATTGTGCTTGATTTTGTCTTGTTATAGACATTTTGTCTGAGATACAGCCTGCTAGGGTCAAATGTCAGTCCAGATGTTTTATCAGGTTATTTGTGTTACACAGGCACTCGGAACAGCCTTTAATATCCCTTCAGCTGCTGCCGAAAATGAAGGCCGAGACCTCTGGCAAAATGCCCACCTGAACATCGATCAGCGAGACTTCAACATGGTCGACCTCAAATTCAAAGAAGAGGTCAATCAAGTCAACAACAACATCAACAAGGTATTGAGCAGAAAAGATTCCACTTTAAATCTTTACTGATGTTAACAAAATGTTGAATACTGGATCCATACCAGATACAGTATATGTCATATATCTTTTGTTTTTCTGATGTATTCTGTGGTTTCTAATGAGGATCTGGGTTCTTTGTTTATTAAGGTGTGCATGCCGTTGGGTCTGCACCGTTCATTTCCTGAAAACAACCTTCAGCTGATGGTACAGTCTGGAGCCAAAGGTTCTACTGTCAATACAATGCAGGTGATCCACCTTATTTAATGGATTTCTAGCACTGTATATCTTATGTCGTATAGTAGCCTGGCATCTTATTATTTTATTATGATCTGTATTTGGAATGTGAATAATAATCTGACTTTACTTGTTTATGTGCATGTTTAGATCTCATGTCTGCTGGGTCAGATTGAGTTAGAGGGCCGTCGTCCTCCCCTGATGCCTTCTGGGAAATCCCTGCCTTGCTTCCAGCCTTATGAGCCACAGCCTCGCTCTGGTGGCTTTGTGACTGGGAGGTTTTTGACCGGAATAAAACCTCCTGTGAGTTCAAATTACATTACAGCATCTTAATTATAGTGTCAGTATAAATGAAGATGTCTATGATTTCTGTAAATGGATTTAATATATGTTGATGGGTATGTCTTATTTACTGCTATGTCATTTATTTTCTACTGTTACAGCATTATATGGCAAACATCATTCCTGTTCATCGTTATTTGTGGTCATTTAGGGAGTACTCTGTTTTGAATGAATAATATGCATGTAGTGGTTGATTTTGTACTTACTACTGATTTCCAGGAGTTTTTTTTCCACTGTATGGCTGGTCGTGAAGGTCTGGTGGACACGGCTGTGAAGACCAGTCGTTCCGGCTATCTGCAAAGGTAAGGTAGTCTCAAGCTCTCCGGTTCAAGTATAAGTTGTCCAACCTTTTGGTTTGGACAGAGTATACATGGTTTATAGATTTGGGTAAATCTAATTTCTCTTACACACCTGAATGATTTTAGATCTACTTTAGTGATCACCCCCAGCATCTTTAACACCATACCCACCCCAGCCGCATTCTGTTCTTAAAGATAAATCAGTTCTTAAATACATTTGTATTTAATACATTTTAATACTTATACATACATCCGGCTTATTTTATTTAATAAAAAATTAAATAAATAAAAAAAAAATAGTAAAAGTAGGCTTGTATGTAGGGCTGAAATGATTCCTTGAGCAACTCCAGTAATTTGAATACAAAAAATCATTTAACTACACACGGAGCATTTATTACTGATGCACCACCCGCTAAACTTTGGAGCGCTCTGGACAGGTAAATACAGAAGATGCTGCAGAATGAAAAATGGAGGTATGAGGGAAAACAACGAGGGGCGGGGAGGAAACCCGTTTTTACCACATAAAAAAAAAAAATTGCCCGATTCTGACTTTTCTTTCTCGCAGTTCCGAAATTATTTTATTTTTTTGCCAGTCGGGCAGCGTCACTCCCTCTGTAGTGCCAGAAAGCTTTACACATTGAAAATGAAATGGCTACAATCAATTGAATCGCACAGTATCAAACTAAGCATCTGATCCGTGGAGAGAACTCTGTCTAACATTCAGCTCTGGAGGAGACGAAACAAGACAGATGAAGCAAAGGAGCCTCGCTCATACAGCAATAGCTTTACACTTCAGGTCGACAACAAATATTTTTTTATGTAGGATTTGGTTGTGGCCTATTTATTCATTAGAAAATAGAGGGGGGGGTACTTTTTTTTTCGCTTATGGTATACTGTAAAACATCTTGTTTCACCTTGTTACAATGGAAAAAAAATGTATCATCTTTACTGTACACCTCTTTAATGTAAAGTTATGACCAGAAAAACAGTGGCTAGTAATGATTATGCAAATGACATAAATGGTCTGTTAGATTTAATTACTTATATGATCTGTTTCATCTATCTTTGTTAACCATCTGTTATTAGTATATGTGTATGGGGTCATGTTGTTTTTCCATGTTCTAGGTGTGTAATAAAGCACCTTGAGGGACTGGTGGTTCAGTATGATCTAACTGTGAGGGACAGTGATGGAAGTGTGGTGCAGTTCCTTTACGGAGAGGACGGCCTGGACATTCCCAAAACTCAGTTCTTGCAGTCTCGGCAATTCCCGTTTATCAAAGACAACTTTGAGGTAGGACATATGTTCCCACAGGAAGGTAGAGCCTGGGGTGGTTATAACAGTTTAATGTTCCAGGTTGTTCGGATAGAAGATGGTGCATATAGAGAGGAAGTTGGAGTATTGCTATAAATGTTTAAAAAACTGCTAAAAAATTTAACAAAACAAAAAAAGGCTATGCTCATCTGTATTTTAAGTAGCTAACTGGCTGACTATGCAAAACCTAAAATACAAGGGATGGCACCTGCTTTTTAACTAAGCATGTCTAAGCGATACCAAAGTGAGTGAGCTAGCATAGGCAAAAGGCCACAAACAAGGCTAATAAACAAAGAACAGCAAGGGAGCCCAAAACGGATGATGCAGCAGGCTTTGCTTGTTTTGGTCGGGTTCTTGTCTGCTGATTGGTCAATTTTTCTGCCAACAATTAATTGTGATTGACCGATAGCTAAATCTATAGCAAGACAGCATAACGAACTAAAGACAGATACAAATGGAGAAGAAGCAGAGAGGAAAAAACACTAAAGCAATTCTGTGATTCTGGCATGTAACAGTCAATTAGTGTTTGCACATTAAAATGCTTTCACGGTGCCATATCATTTTGCTCTAACGTCTGTTGTGTCTAACCAACAATAATTAAGGTATAAAATTAGTGTGTTTTGTGTTCCTTTTCAAGGTTATCAGAAAATCTCAGTGCTTGGATGAAGTGCTGGCTAAACTGGACCCGCAGGCAGCACACAGTCACTTTAAGGCCATTAAGAAGTGGAAGGCTAAACATGCGCATTCGTCTCCTAGAGATGGCGCTTTCCTGTACTTCTCTCAGAAGAAACTGGGCAAGATTAAGTCTCGGGCTGAAGGCCAGTCGGGAGAGTTCGTCAACGGAAGAGACAATACTATAGCGCAAGTAATAACTCGTTTTCAAATATCATAACCCTCATTTAAAAGAATAAGGTTGGGCTTGGTAATGTGGTGATTAATTTGGTCATGGTAGAAAGTTTCTTTAGTTGCTATAAATATTTATATCCACTCTTAATCTTGTGTAATATAATATACATTATACATGTGTATATTATTGTGTTAAAATTATACAAACTTTTTAAATGTTAAGCGCTATTGGAAAAAAATAAATCATGCCCCAATAACCAGAACCCCCAGAACTTCAAACTGGTTCAACCATTTTAGCATGACTGATACTTTTATATATTTGCATAAATAACCAAAAAAAGTCAACATTTTACATATTTTTCCAAGATCATCTCACACACTTTTTTGTTGTTGTTTGGTTGTTTGTCACAGTTGATTGAGAATTGGAACTCTATGGATGAATCCAGCCGTTTCAGATATCTTAAGAAGACAACCCACTGCCCAGATCCGTGTCTCGCTGTGTACCGGCCTGACATCTGTTTCGGTTCCGTGTCGGAGACGTTTGAATCCATTATCGAGTCCTACCTCAGCCAGTTCAATATCAAGCAGGAGTATCACACTTCATCAGAATCAGTTGATGCTGAGAGGTTGGAAAATCTTTGCAAATTTCAAGTAGCTGGCTGAGAAATTGGCAAAACTTGTAAAAGTTTTAAAATGCTTATTGAGTTCCATTTCATTATGTGTCTGTGTGCATTCCAGATTAAGACATTTGCTACATCTGAAGTGGCAGAGAGCGTTGTGTGACCCGGGAGAGGCTGTGGGACTGCTGGCGGCTCAGAGTATCGGTGAACCCTCCACTCAGATGACCCTCAACACCTTTCATTTTGCAGGCAGAGGAGAGATGAACGTCACTCTGGGTATTCCCAGGTCTGTGGGTGCATAAGTATTACTGTCATAATGAAGAATTCCTCTTCTTTCGGCTGCTCCCATTAGGGGTCGCCACAGCGGATCATTCATCTCCATAATACTGTCCTCTACATCTGCCTCTTTCAAACAAACTACCTGCATGTCTTCCTTCACCAAACATTGTAGACAGTTGTATTTTAACTTTTTGATGTCAAAAAATTTACTTGACTTGAAAGTTTGCTAGGCTTTTAGTATGTTTATTTGTATAGCATTTTAAACAGCGGACATTGTCCCGAAGCAACATTCCAGATAAATAGGTTATAAAATGTATCCATGATAAGTGAGCGAAAAGAGAAAGAACGCCAGCTTTAAGGGTTTGTTGGGTTTTTTTTTGCATGTATTGGGTCTTGTTGTCTTCAGTAGAAAGAAAACCAGTGTTTATACAGTGTGTATGTTCAGTTGATATTTAAGGCTGTGCAGATCGTTCTGAAGTGAAAATATGTATATGATTTATTTTCATTCTAGGTTGCGTGAAATTCTTATGATTGCTAGCTCCAAAATCAAGACCCCCATGATGAGCATTCCTGTTTTAAACAAAAAGAAAGCTTTGAAACGAGTGAAGACCCTGCAGAAGAAGCTCACACGTGTCTGTTTATCAGAGGTACATATTATTGACTATCATTTTATATATTCTTTACGGTAATTCACTAAAGGTATATATTTTTTCTTCCACATTTCAGTAGCGTCAGTAAAATATCTGCTCAAAGCCTGTAGCATCCTCGGTCCTGTCTAAAAGAGAGAAAGTTGTTGTTTTATGCATGCTTTGGGTTTTGGAGCGAACAGTTTTTGCATTAATTTACCTTTAACATTAACCTAATAATGCTCTATTGAAAGGAATGTGTATGAAAATCAATGCGGATATGTCCCAAGTGGCTATCATTTATTATGATCAATCTGTATAGGTGGAAAAAAATTATTGGGGGTGGTAAGATCCTTTTTTAATGCAGGTGTTGCACAAAGTGGATGTGGTGGAGACACTTCGCATTGAGGGTAAAAAAGGCCACAAGAAGCGAATCTTCACGGTCACATTCCACTTCCTTCCTCCAGAGCATTACCAGCAGGATAAATTGCTGTTGCCCCAGCAGATCCTCCACTTCATGGAAGACAGGTGAGTTTGGCTTTCTCCTGACTCGGATCAAATTTGCCACCCTTTCTATATTGAGTGTTTTCACTTCGATTTTGATTACATTCCTACACTTGGGAGTTTCCCATGTCTTAAATATTAGACACGGGAAGCATACTGGTTGCATGTAGAGAGGACTATACGAGGTGGTATCGAAAAGTTTCACGTCTAGTTTGGTAACACGCTGATAGCTGGCAGCACAAGGCTGCACGCACAGTCACAAGGAGCACCAACCTTCATAAGTCAGTGTGGCAAAAGACATCGTCCTGTGTACATCTAGAGCTGTGCGACTGGTGCTGGTCTTACCAAGTCTGCAATTCTGACCACGTGCGCACCCTGTCACCGAGCTCTCCTCACACGTGAGTTTCTCGCCGAAAAAAAAAACACAATCTTCCGTCCGCACCCACCCTACTCCCCAGATCAGGCTCCTGCAGACCCTCTTCCCGAAAATGAAAATCCATCTTAAGGATTAGCTGTTTTGACATCATTGCGGAGATCCGCCAGGAATCGCAGAAGATCTCCAGTACGCATTCCAGAATTTAAATAAAGTACTTTCTTGTAAACCGAGCTAGTCTCAAAACTTTTTGATTCCACCTCATACAAAGTAGAAAAGATATAACTTTATTATGTGACCTATTGTGTATTTGGAAATGTACTTCCTCCCACTGAAACAAATAATAGTTTAAGAAAATTCATGCGTTTTTGATGCAGAAAACCTCTGTAGCATGGAATAGCTACAATCTGTTTTGCACTTTGGTAAACCATTACAATGCAACAGGTGCATTTAATAACTGTGTGCAGTTTTAGAATTTATACAAGGTCTTTGAAATTTGTCCAGATTCTTCTTTTTAATGCTTGACGCCATCAAGAAACTGAGCGCTAAGCTGGCCTCTATAAATTCAGTGGACTCGCGCAAGGCCACAGCAAATGACAAGGATAAAGATGCAGAGGACTTCACTAACGGAGCAGTAAGTTTCAGAACTCTTTGTTTAATCGAAGGCTAGTGAACTAAACTGTTTTGCTGACATACCGGGTGTTCGTAGAACGATGGAGATGAGGAAGGGGAGGGCGGCAGAATAATGGATGATGATGAAAACGAAGGGGATGCAGATGCCACTGATGCCAAGAGGAAGCAGAAGCAAGAGGAGGAGGTAAAGGGCAAGACACTAACACCTTTGTGATTTCCGTTGCATGTCTAGAAATCGAGTCCCGGAAAGAGTTTCTAAAAAGTTCAAATATGTAATGAAAGAAATGTAATTGTAATGAAAGAAAGCTGTATCTGAGAAATTGGATGTTTTGAGTGTCGCACAAATGTTTCCAATTTGTTTGATCGTTTAAAAGCATTAGTTGTACATTCAGAAATAAGGGAGGTTTTAAAAGCAGCCATTTGGTCGTTTAGGTTGACTATGAGAGTGAGGAGGGGGAGACCAATGAGGATGAAGACCAAGATGAGGGGACGGAGCAACCAGAGGAGATGGCGTCAGGGGAACCATCTGAGGAGGAGCATGGCAACGGTCAACCCTCCATCCAAGAAAATGTGCTTGGAGTCACACTGGAGTCAATGCGAGTAAACAAAGTGTTGCAGCTCAGCTCCAGCATTGAGGACTACAAATATGATCAGGAAAACGGCCTGTGGTGTGAGGTATGGTACTGTAGTGTCCTTTGGTTATTGCACTATAGGAGGCATACAGAAAAATGTTTTATCTTTCATTAATGTAAGGTACAAGTCTTATACTTAATACATGAATATAAAGGTGGATTGAGGTTAAAAAGTCGTCTTTTCTCTCTGTCCTGAAAATCAGCCTGTGTATATGAGCTCACTTCTCGTATACTCTTTAAAGCCCTTATTTTTTGTGTCTGATTGTCGTACCTAAAATGCTTGTTATCAGAGATATATGAGGACCTTAACTCATATCATTCAAGTGTACATCTACAACTGTGCCACGAATAAAGTCACAGAGATGAAATTTTTTCTTCATCTGGATGTTTGACATTCAAGAGCTTCGGTTACAATGATCCATATCTGCATCTCTGTATACATTGTGCTGCTGTCACAAGATTGGTCAATTTAGATAACTGCATGAGTGTACTGAGGATCCTAATAAAGTGGATGGTGGAAAAGAACAGTAAGGATTAACATACAGAATATAATCAATGACATGATGGCGCTCAACATTTACACGAGGTTTTGGTATCATGCAATTCCAGTAATATCTTGGATTATTTCTCCTATACCACAGTTACGATTGCAACTTTTACTTTTAATAAATGGCACATAGAATCTTTTTTATTATTATTTTTATTTATTTATTTATTTATTTTACATAATGTAGCAATTTCAATGGGGAAAAAAACATTCATTAGATTTATTCTATTTTTATAAATGATTATAAAATATTATTTAACCAAGCAGGCATTTTGTTTCAATGTTGTTTTAAATATGTAAACTGTTCAGATATAGATCACAAGTAATTATAATAATATTAATAATATTATAATAAATAATAATAATTTATCACTTGGTAATAAAAAAATGACTAAGAGAAGGATTAATATAATGCTTTTTACATTTGATGGGTACAATCAGTAATGTACAGTACAAGTCCTCCTTACACTGGCAGGTTGCCATATAGTTGTATGCTGCTTTGTATAAACCACATTAACCACATCTTAGTGAATGTATTTTATTTATTTTTCCTCCCCAGGTCACACTGGTGCTCCCGGTTAGCAAAGTGCACTTTGACCTGACTTCTCTGGTGGTAGCCCAAGCTCAGAATGCGGTAATAATGGAAACGAAAGGTATTACACGTTGTTTATTGAACGAGGTGATTACTAAGCAGGGTGCTAAGGAACTGGTTCTGAACACTGAGGGCATCAACATGCAGGAGATGTTCAAACACGGCGATGTGAGTTCACTCTGATTTTACTCTGGATATGTAATACTAAAGCAGTGTTCTCATTTGTTGAAGGGGAAACTTTATTTTTTTCCTCATAATATTGGTAATTTTCTCCTGAAAGCTTCACTAAACACATGGATAAGATGTGCATTGTAGTGTCAGAGTGTGACGAGTTAAACTTGCCTCATGTAGATTCCCAGGGAAATTATACCCATGCTAAATTCAGGCAGTTGGGTTTCTGATTAGTTTCTGTTTTAAAAATGATCACAGTATGTCTCTATGCTGCTGCACCATATATGTTTTATTGAAGCCTTGATCCGATTGGCTAAATGCCATATGGTGGACATCTGCTGAAAATCTTTTAGGGTGAACCTTTGCTTTAAGTTCTGAGGTGAAATAAACATTACATTTACAGCATTTGGCAGACACCCTCATCCAGCCCGCCTTGCTTAGCGAATGTTTATTTCTATAACTGAGCTTTAAGGGCCTTGCTCAAGGGCCCAACAGTGGCAACTTTTACAAGTTCACCTTAACTACTGAGCTATCCCTCCCCCAAACAATGAACAGCAAACACATTATCAGCTGTGTAAATATCTATTTGCTAGATCTATATGTATTGCTAGATATAAATTGAAGTAAAATTAATTATAATTGGTGCTTTTGGTAGACTGAATAAATACCAATGATCCATTTCTGTTTTAAGGTTCTGGATCTGAATCGTTTGTATTCAAATGAGATCCATGCCATGGCCAACACGTATGGTATAGAAGTGGCTCTAAGAGTCATCGAGAAGGAGATTAAAGATGTGTTTGCTGTTTATGGTAAGTCCGAGTTCATAGATCTGTGTTCGGTTCGTGGCTGTTACGTGCGACCTGCACTTCATTGCGTCTCCTTTGTCTTCTTCGTCTATGCAGGTATTGAAGTAGACCCACGGCATCTCTCTCTAGTGGCTGATTACATGTGCTTCGAAGGCGTGTACAAACCGCTCAACCGCTTCGGCATGCAATCGAACAGCTCCCCGCTGCAACAGATGACTTTTGAGACCAGCTATAAGTTTTTGAAACAAGCCGCTATGTTGGGTATGGATGATAGTCAGTAGCAGCTGACATTTCACTACAAGATAGTATAGTACTGTTATGTTAAATAAGCAAACATTGCTCGAAACATATATATATTTCCTTTTTTTTTTTTTTGCTTTACAGGCCTGTACGATAAGTTAAATTCACCCTCAGCTTGCTTAGTTGTGGGAAAACTTGTGAAAGGAGGAACTGGACTATTTGACCTGAAGCAGCCTCTACAGTGACCCCTGAATGGTGACCGGAGCTAAACTGTTCAGCTTTAGTCAGGAGAATAAAAATTAGTGTTTAACTGTGGCCAATATTGTTCAGCATATTAAATATTTTTATTTAAACCTATTTTTTCCCATTGTGTGTCTTGTCTGTAATATACATTATTTTTTTTTTTTTTTTTTTTTTTTTTTAACCTATTATTTTCGGTATGGCCTTTTTTCAATAAATGTAGATACACAACCAGGTAGAGAAAGCATAGTTATGTGCATTGTATAGTTGAAACTCTTATGTAGAGGAAAAAATTATTAACTAGAATTAAATAATTACAATAAGTCACAGGAGGATATTGATTTGAGTGTGGGGGTTGTATTGTGTTATGCAGTGCTGTTCATCAATATTTTAGTCCTTTTGTGGTGTTTGTGTATAATTTTTTATTTTATTTTACAATGCTTTATATGCAAATCTCTTGCATAATAAGCAATGTATATTTTATGGAACCAATTAACATATTAGACTTCACAGAATAATTTGTCATAATAGTAGGGGAAAAGTGTGCTATATGATAAGAACTGAAAGTCATCTCTTTTATTTTGATAACTTGTCTTTCTAGCTGCTGCAATGTATATTACTCTGCTAAGCTTTGGGAGGACTAGAAACCAATGTGCTGTGCTCTCTGCTGATTTTCACTTTGGTAAATGTCAGTTTTCTACCCAAATATAGAGACAAGACATTTAATTCAAAAGACCTGAAGTACATTTTCTCAAAGCTTGTACATGAGATTTTTTTTTCTCCTTGAATTGTAGCGACCAAATCGATGCGCACACCTACGGTGGTTTGGAAAAGTGTTTTCTGAACTCTAATTTTTTAAAGAAAAAATAAAGGTCTGGGAAGACTTGCTGTGATTAATGGAACCATGAATTCTGTTGTTTACCAAAAACTCTGGAAGGAGAATGTCCAGCCAGCTGTTCGTGACATCAAGCTGAAGCAAACTTGGGTTCTGCAGCAGGACAATGATCCAAAACACCAGCAAGTCCACCTCTGAATGGCTGAAGAAAAACAAAATAAAGACTTTGGAGTGGCTTAGTCAAAGTCCTGACCTGAATCCTATTGAGATGCTGTGGCATGACCTTAAAAAGGTGGTTCATGCTCGAAATGTGGCTGAATTACAACAATTCTGCATAGATGAGTAACCAAAATTCCTCCACAGCGCTGTAACAGACTCATTGCAAGTTATCGCAAACGCTTGATTGCAGTTGTTGCTAAGGGTGGCCCAACCAGTTATTAGGTTTGGGGCACACAGGTGGTCCTTTTTCACACAGGACCATGTAGTTTTGGATTTTTTTTCCCCTCAATAATGATAAAAAAAATTTTTAAACTGCATGTTGTGTTCACTTGTGTTATCTTTTACTATTTATATGAGTTTGCTGATCTGAAACTTTAAAGCATGACAAACATGCAATAAAATAATAAATCAGGAACTGGCAAACACTTTCACTTTTCACACCACTGTATGTCCTTGTGTTAATGTAGGCAGTAGAATTTAGATTTCCATTTATTTGAAGTGATAAGCCCAACTCCATTTCAGCAATACAATACTTGTACACAAAGTGAACTTTATGAACTTGAGTAAATTGCACAGAACTTTTACCTGAACATTACTGTAAATGCTCTGGAATGAATTGGATTATCGAATACACCCCTATGCTTACTCACCCAACTTCAGGACCATTCGCTCACTCGTGCGCTTGTGGCTCAATGGGCAAATCATCACAACACTGCTCAGAAAAGTGAATCAAGTCAAGTAGGATTTTTTGTCATTCCAACCATATACAATACAGAACACGATGAAACAAGTAGAGGACCAAGGTGCTACTTAAGACAACAAAAAGTTACACAAAACACAATCCCACAACACTAACTGGAACGTGACAAAGTGCACGTGTGACATTTAGTGCAAAAAAAACAACACAGAATCGAACAGTACCGAGACTTGTTTTTAGTGCAAATGATTTGTCCATTTAACAAATACTTTACATGCAAACTCTGAAGTGTTTTAGCAGCAGTTTGTGCAAAACAATTAATACATTTGTTTATTTGTGTGTGTATGTGAGAGATTGTGAGTACAGTCCATTTGTATTGACGAATGGCTTGTTAGAAACTGGAGAGGGTGTGAATCCTTCAGTACCTATTCCCAGACAGAAGGAGAATGAAGTGGGTGTGTGAGGGATGTGTGTGAGATCTGCTGCAATGCTGTTGGCCTTGCGGATACGTGTGGTGTAAATGTCACAGATGGAGCATAGAGAGACCCAGATGATCTCAGGTGTCCTCACGATTCACTGCAACAGTGAAACTCCCAAACCAGGCAGTGAAGCAGCTGGTCAGCATGTTCCTGACTGTGTGTGTGGAGACCATTGTGAGGATGTGTTGGAGGAGCTGGGGTCTTCCTCAGCATTCTCAACAAGCAGAGACATTGCTAGGGCTTTTGTTTTTGTTTTTGTAATGGGGGGATTATGATGTTTTTACAATGGAGTCAGCTAAATCTGATAATACAGATATATATATATATATATATATATATATATATATATATATATATATATATATATATATATATATATATATATATATATATATATATAAAAACAGGGGGTGTCCATACATTTCTGGGCATATAGTGTAGAAGTATAAAAGTGGATAAAAAAAAAGATGTTGAACAAAATAATATAAACATTGTTTTAATGAAATAAAAAAAAAATCTTCAAATAAATATAAGAAATAAAATATATTTATTTGTACTAGACACTCCAACTCTTAAATCAAGACCCTTTAAAGTTACATGAACAGAAGCTTTTTTGTTGTTTTCCTCTTCTTTTTTGGCGCGGACAATCTGACTGTGGAGGACTTTGCTGTCCCATCATGCACTGCGATCCATTTTGAGCGCTCGCTGCTACCAACGTGTTCCGGCTGTGGGCATGTATGTATGAAGCTCGAGCCGTGTTAAAGATTAGCGTATTTCGGTTCAGCTTTTTGGGGGATTGATATAGAAATTCGACATTATCTTTTGCAGGAGTTGTTTTTCTTTTGCATGAATTAAAAGGCCAGAGACTCGACCGCTCGCCCGACATGTCTTTGATTTGCGCAAGTAAGTTTAAAATGCTTTGTTTCTAGCGAAGCCGGAAGCTAAGCTAAGCTAGTCATGCTAGGTAGGACATTTTACCAAGCACTAAATGTGCTGAAAGTGTGGGGTTTAATTGTGCTGCGGTTTTGTGTCCGTGTATATATAACAGTAACCGTACAGTAAACCTCTCACAGTGACTGAATCTCTCTGAAAATGGCTCCACGGTTCTTTTATTAAGGTCGTTTATTTATACTGTATGTATGTAGTGCAGTCGTATGAACGAGGAAACCCATGTGAGACCCAGCCGAGTGGCATGAATCGCAATTTCTTAGTTGATTGGTGCATAAAACTAACCTGCTCATCTTATTTCCCGAATGAAACAGTTTTTGGGAGTCAGATTGCACAAAAACGCATTGGAAGCAGTTTTATACATAACACAATTTATCACTGGTTATATCAGGAACACGTCGATTCTTGAATAAAATACATTTCAACAATTCAAAATATATCCATATCCAATATAAACCCTCTTTAATAAAACGCATGCAATAATCCAAAGGAGATGAGTTAATTCACGTGTGTTGCATGACCACTATTTACATTTTTCCACATTCCACAATAACATCCATGTGCTGAAAAGTTTTTATTTTCAGGTTTTGGACACCCAAAATCAGTGTGACCCATTAAAGTATAACCCTTGATGAGCATAAAGCAGATTGTGAGAGCCAAAAGATCAGCGTTGTTTTGATTTTGGGGTAAACGTTCTAATGAGTCCTGTTTTGTTTGCAGTTTCGAACGAGGTCCCGGAGCACCCGTGCGTCTCTCCGGTCTCCAACCAGGTATTTGAACGGCGCCTCATCGAGAAATACATCGCGGAGAATGGAGCAGATCCTATTAACGGCCAGCCTTTGTCCGAGGAGCAGCTTGTTGACATTAAAGGTAAATACTACACACGATGCAATACACAGTGATTATTATTATTTTTTTTTTTACACAAGTTAACTGCTCAGCGTTGTCTTCCTCTCTCCAGTTTCCCACCCTATTCGACCGAAGGCGCCGTCTGCCACCAGTATCCCTGCCATTCTAAAATCGCTTCAAGATGAGTGGGTACGTGAGACTTTTCCGAAGCGGCTCTTCTTTCTGAAACGGAGCACATGATCTCACAATGCGTTATCGAGTTTGCCTAAAGGATCATGCGGTGTGAGCAGAATATCAGTGTAAAATACCTTATTGTCTCTTTCATTCAGGATGCAGTGATGCTGCACAGTTTCACACTGCGGCAGCAGTTGCAGACAACACGCCAGGAGCTGTCACACGCACTCTACCAACACGATGCCGCATGCAGGGTCATTGCTCGACTCACTAAAGAGGTCACTGCTGCCAGAGAGGGTGAGTTCTACATGGATTCCTAGGGGTTTCTCGGTGCAAATGCATCATGTTTGCACGCTGTACAAAATATTTATTACGTTTTAGATTTTGCCAAGTACTAGCTAATAGTACATAATGTCATTTTTATATCCCATGCTCTGCAAACATTTTGTGCCTTACACACATCCTGCACTAATATAACCTCTAATTTGTACTGTACTTGTTCAAGAACAATTATTATTGCCATAGTCTTAAGATTTATTTGCATATTTATCTAAACTTATTTATGTGCACAATCGCAACTAGGTTCGCACATGGCAGATGCTAGACTGCATTTCGTTGCGGTGTACCTGTTCTATGCAATGACTGTGTGTGTGTGTGTGTGTGTGTGTGTGTGTGTGTGTGTGTGTGTGTGTGAATTGATATAGAAGATATATTTATAAAGTATGCTGTTAATACATATATTAACACTTGTAATCCTTGCCTTTTGCAGCCTTGGCCACTCTAAAACCTCAAGCTGGATTGGTCGCTCCGCAGGTTGCTCCTGCTTCCCAGCCCTCAGCGGTTTGTTTCTCCAGCTCATTTACATTCCCTCACTTTATGCATAATCCGTCTCAAATCTCAGGCATCTTATTTAGATATATTTTTCTCATTAATTTAAAACATGTTTGTTGATCAGGGTGTTGGTGGTGAGCCTATGGAGGTCAGCGAACAGGTGGGAATGACTCCAGAGATCATCCAGAAGGTAACATCTCCACAACGGTCAAACTCTAACTCACTGTACATCATGTTGGTTGCTTTGAATGCATTATTAATATTGTTTTCCCTATCGCCAGCTACAAGACAAGGCCACTGTCCTGACCACCGAAAGAAAGAAGGTAAAAATTGCACCGTTTTTGAAGAATTAAATTTGATGCACCGCAGATTGGTGATTACTGCATTATTAGCAATTGTTATTCGGCATCAATTTTTTGTTTCTTTGAAATTTAGAGAGGAAAGACGGTGCCAGAGGAGCTGGTCAGAGCCGAGGATCTCAACAAGTATCGCCAAGTGGCCTCCCATGCTGTAAGTCAGTCATACGTTGGCTTTTGACGGTGCATTGTAAGGTTGTGTGGCAGTCGTCAACTGTCGGACTGCAGTCGCGAGATTCGTTTCGACTTTGTCAGTGTACATGCAAGTACATGTACAAAGCCAATGAATTGCAGTTAACATCTAACCAGAAGTGGCTTATTTACAACAATAATAATAATAATAATTTGTATAGGCTGAGAGTAATTAATGTACAGAAGATGCAGTAGGTATTAAGATATGGTAGTAATACAAGTAGTAATAGAAGTATAGTAATATATATAGAATATTAGTAGAAAGTAGTAATAAAGATGGGGCCAGGAAAGTATTTATCAGATCAAGAATTTCACAGAACATTCAATACTGTAGTCGAAATGTTTTGATTTTCACTGTCTCGTATGCAATTATTAAGGCAAGACCAGTGATGTAAACTGCCAGTATAGAACAAAACTTTACATTGAAATGTCACATTTATCCCTATAATCTTTATATTAGCATTCAGTAATGACTTCTTTTAATAAACGTTCAGCCTTGTTATTTAATTTAGTAAGCAAGATATTCTATGCACTTGGCCGTTATAAATTGTGAGTTGTGTAACTCTGTTTTATGGCAAATTTACTGTTTCTTTGTACAGGGTCTCCACAGTGCCAGCATCCCTGGAATCCTTGCTCTGGATTTGTGTCCCACAGACACCAACAAAGTGCTCACAGGTACAGAACCACACAAACCACCACCTAGCTGACTCTTAGAGTCTATTCTGCAGACTAACTTTCTCTCATTGTCTGTTTCTTTCACTTTCCAGGTGGAGCGGATAAGAATGTGGTGGTGTTTGACCGCAGAGAGGAGCAGATTGTGGCCACTCTCAAAGGCCACAGCAAAAAAGTCACCTCTGTCATTTACCACCCATCCCAGGTACACAGTCTTCCTTAAATGTTGTGACGCGTGTAAACAAGTCTCTGTACTTCTGTTAAAGGGAAATCACATGTTTTCCCTTTCTACAGTCCCTGGTGTTTTCCGCATCCCCGGACAGCACCATCCGTGTGTGGTCTCTCTCAGCTGGAAACTGTGTGCAGGTGGTTAGGGCTCATGAGGGAGGAGTTACTGGCCTCTCCCTGCATGCTACTGGAGATTACCTGCTCAGTTCCTCTGAGGATCAGGTAACGTAAAAGCATGGATATAATGGCTATTACTTGTAGAAGCTAATGTAATATAGTAAAAATAGATGTTGCACTAGATTTTGGAGTGTACTCATGAAGATTTGTGCCATTCAGACACAAGGGTGTTAAAGTTAGGTTCTGATGTAGGTGAGGTGAGGAGGCCTGGAGTGCACTCTGTTCTAATTCATCCCAAAGGTGTTCAGTAGGTTTGAAGTCAGAGCTCTAAATCAGGCTGCTCGAAACCGTACACTCCAACCCATGTAAACCAAATCTTCATGGAGCTGGCTTTGTACACAGATGCATTGTCATGCTGGGACTGGTTTGGGTCTCCTAGTTTAAATAAAGTGTAAAGTTAACTGTACTGCGTCCAAAGACATCATATATGATTGTGTGTCTCCAACTTTGTGTACTAACAATTTTGGTAAGAACAACATATGGCTGGAAAAGTCATATGTCCCAATACTTTTGTCCATATAGTGTAGAGAGATGTAGATTATATGTACAGCAAATAAATATAATGTTTGTGGCTGTGAAAAAAAATGTGCAGCAGTTGGTGAATAAGTACACTAAAAATATATAAACATAAATATGAAAGTATATATGAAGTTATATTAGTGCTGGGTATGTGTAAGGCACTATGTGAAGAAAATGTAGGCTATAAACGTTTATATTACGCATTGCACGTTTAAAATCATATTTGCTTCCTCTTGACTTCTTTAACGGAAACTGACTGCATGCAAATGTAAGGTATATAACTGCTTTCTTCCATTTAGTTCCTGATTACAAAAAGAGACATTGTCATAAGATGTGCATGATTGATCAGCCAAACAAAATACCTAATTTCCAAAGTACTTTGTATTTTTATAGTTTTTAAAATATGGTGACAATTGTCCTTGAGATGTCACAATTCTAACATCCTGGTCTATATTTTGTCGTGTAGTACTGGGCCTTCTCTGATATCCAAACTGGTCGTGTTCTCACCAAAGTCACCGATGAGACAGCAGGATGTGGTGTGTAATTCTATCCTTCTCCTAAAAGAGACAAATATAATTATTTTATCTTCCGTCTGTAATGTCGTGTGCATTTCGGCAGTTCTTGTAACCTCTTTTTTCTCTTTTTGCTTCTGGTTACAGCACTGACTTGCGCTCAGTTCCACCCTGACGGCCTGATTTTCGGCACTGGTACAGCAGACTCTCAGATTAAGATTTGGGATCTTAAGGAGCGCACCAATGTGGCCAACTTCCCCGGGCACTCTGGCCCAGTCACTGCCATCGCCTTCTCTGAAAACGGATACTACCTTGCCACTGGTAAGTGACTTTCTTTCTTTCTTTATTTGTTTGTTTGTTTGTTTGTTTTTTAATTGTGGTTGTGCTGTTGTAGGGGCTCAGGATAGTTCTCTGAAGCTGTGGGATCTGAGAAAGCTGAAGAACTTCAAGACAATTACTTTGGATAACAATTATGAGGTTTGTTATTGTTTTGACATTTTTGGAAGTGCTGACTGATCGATAACGTATTTTTTAATTTTTTTTATTCTAAAATCATTAGTTGATGGGACTCCAAGTAGCTTCCTAATCCATTTATTGATCTGCAGGTGAAGTCTCTAGTGTTTGATCAGAGTGGAACATATCTGGCTGTTGGAGGGTCTGATATTCGAGTCTACATTTGCAAGCAGTGGTCTGAGGTTCTAAATTTTGCCGGTAAGTCTGGCAGCAAATTAAATATTAATATCATTTTCTATCGATAATGTGTTGAGACTTCAGAAATTCTCTAAGCCACATTGTGCAGGTTCTATTTTCGATAGCTTTGATAGAGAATTCTCAGCATGAAATGATTCAACACAAGCTGGAACCTTGTTTTCCCATAATTTATTCCCTTTTCTGCTTTTTTTTCTTATCACTTTCTATAGATCACCAAGGTTTGGTGACAGGAGTGGCATTTGGGGAGCATGCTCAGTTCCTGGCCTCTACTGGCATTGACAGAAGCCTCAAGTTCTACAGTCTGTAGGACACAGAAGAAACGAATTAAATGAGAAATCAGAGAAATAGGAGCTACGCTCTAGTCCATGATTCATTCTAGTGTTTAAGGAGAATACCATGACCCGTAGAACCCATTTAAAAAAATGCAAACGGGACAATAGTCTCTTACTTGCGGATGAAGATGGATACGAAAATATTTACATATTCAATACCTTGTTGTGATAAGTGAACTTGGTTAACACATTCTCTGCTGTTTGGTAATCAGTCATATGACCGTTTCCTCATGAGAACTACTTCTGCTTAAAGATTTTTTAGTAGTTAAAAATTTTGTTCTCATTTCTATTTTTTTTTTTTTTTCCTGCTCTGTATTTGTAGAGCTCTTTCTTCATTTCTGGGTTAGTGGTGTAGGTTTCTTGTGCCTATTTTTTTTGTAACCTGCCAGGAGCTGAAAACATTAATGCAAATTAGATTTCAATAAAGAATCGTTTTTTTAATGTCTTGTGTTACTGGCACTGACTAAACCGTGTGACATGAGTTGTAATATAATGAATCTGATATTAGTCTGTCATACTCTGCCTGAGTAATAAATAATGTGAACTAATCTGGGGCAGTGGTATTTAATTAAGGCTTTGGGTTACTGGGCATAAGGCTGAAGGTTCCAGCACCACCAAGCCACCCCTGACCCTGTACTCTGACCCCAGCTTCCTGACTAGTTTGGATATGTTAAAACTTTAGTTTTCTTAATTAATAGGTTACTTTATCTAATCTACATGTGATTATAGATTTATCTGTGAGGAAAACATTTGATTTAAAAATATTCAGTACCAATCAAAAGTTTCGAGATGCCTTCTCCTTCAGTGCATTTGCTTCATTATTTACAACATTGTACATTAATACTGAAAAAAATCCAAGCTATAAAAAGAAAACATTGAATTATGTAGTAAATTAAAAAAAAACAACACCTTTTTTATTTTATTATTGATTATATATTTTGGATTCTTCAAAATAAGCACCCTTTGCTTTAATGAAAGCACTTGCCTTTTTTTTTTTTTTTCGGTCAACCTGAACTGGTTTTCCAACTTAAGGCGTACCCAGATGTGTTGAGTGCTTGTTGGCTGCTTTTCCTTTACGCTTTGGTCAAACTCATCCCAAAACTTTTAGATCGGGACAATTTTGGAGGCCAGGTCATCCAAAGCGGTGCTCAATCACTCAACAAATAGCACTTACATAACCTAAAGGTGTGTTTGGGGTCCTTGTCCTGTTGGAAAACAAATGATGATGCCACTAAGTGCAAAGAAGATGGGATGGCATGCCACTGAAAAATCCTGTGGTAGCCAAGCTTTTATTTATTTATCTATATCTATATATATACACACACACACACATACACACATACATACAGAGATGGAAGGTAATGAAGTACAAATACTTTGTTACTGTACTTAAGTACATTTTTCGGACAACTTTTTACTTTCTCTCATTACTTTTTGTACACAAATGTATGTACTTTTTACTTACATTTTCAAACCATTTTTAGTTTCAATTTATTTGGTGACATGTCAATATTTATTGCGTGGCTTTTACAATCTACCACAGGCGTATAATCTCCTGGCTATCATGCTACAGATGCAGGCTAACATACGATATTAAAAACAAGCAAGGCAGAAGAACAAGAAGTATGGGGCTAATGTGAATGAGACAGAGGGAGTCAGCAATATAAACAGGAGGGCAGAGACCTACCTGATCATCATCTTTGCTCTGCTGGTGTTCTATATGTTGGTTGTTCAGCCTGGATTCATTCATCAGTTAACAAAATTTTTAATTATTTTGTATTAATATGAGGTCCAGTTACCAGCATGACACTAAAACAGGTAGTAGTAATGCTACTTAAGTACGTCAGACCCAAAACTTCTTTATTTTACTTGAGTGAAAAAGTTTAGTCAGTACTTCAACTTTTACCAAAGTATTTTCAAACAGAATTATCTGTACTTCTACCTAAGTGAAGGATGTGTGTACTTTTGCCATCTCTGTATACAGTAGTGTGAAAAAGTGTTTGCCCCTTCCCGATTTTTTTTTTGCATATTTGTCACACTTTAATGTTTCAGATAATCAAACTAATTTAAATATTAGTAAAAGATAACACAAGTGAACACAACATGCAGTTTGTAAATAAACAAACAAAATCCAATACTACATGGCCCTGTGTGAATAAGTGGTTGCCCCTAAACCTAATAACTGGCTGGGCCACCCTTAGCAGCAACAACTGCAATTAAGTGTTTGCGATAACTTGCAATGAGTCTGTTACAGCACTGTGGAGGTATTTTGGTCCACTCGGAATTGTTGTAATTTGCTGATGTATTTTGGATCAGCTGCAGAACCCAAATTCGCTTCATCTTGAGGTCACGAACAGATGGCTGGACATTCTCCTTCAGGATTTTTTGGTAAACAGCAGAATTCATGGTTTCATTTATCACAGCAAGTCTTCTAGGCCCTGAAGCAGCAAAACAGCCCCAGACCATCACACTCCCACCATATTTTACTGTTGGTATGATGTTCTTTTTCTGAAATGCGGTGTTACTTTTATACCAGATGTAATGGGACACACACCTTTCAAAAAAAGTTCAACTTTTGTCTCGTCAGTCCACAGAGTATTTTCCCAAAAGTCTTGGGGATCATCAAGATGTTTTCTGGCAAAACTGAGACAAGCCTTTATGTTCTTTTTGCTCAGCAGCGGTTTTCGTCTTGGAACTCTGCCATGCAGACCATTTTTGCCCAGTCTCTTTTTTTTGGTGGAGTCAAGAACACTGACCTTAACTGACGCAAGTGAGGCCTGCAGTTCTTTGGATGTTGTTGTGGGGTCTTTTGTGACCTCTTGGATGAGGTCAAACACTTTTTCACACAGGGCCATGTAGATTTGGATTTTGTTTTCCCTCTATAATAAAAGCCTGTTGTGTTCACCTGTGTTATCTTTTTACTGATATTTAAATTAGTTTATTGATTTTAAACATTAAAGTGTGACAAACATGCAAAAGGATAAGAAATCAGGCAAGGGGCAAACACTTTTTCACACCACTGTATGTAATATATATATGTAATATTAATATATATATATATATATATATATATATATATATATATATATATATATATATATATATATAAAAAATATAAAATTGTTAAAAACACATCTTTCTGAATATTTTAATAGTTACTGCTTGTGTTTGTGTAATTACAGAATACAAACATTCCTTAGTGTAAACACTAAACAAACCAACAGTACCAGGAGGCTACAAATACACACAAATCTACACAAATCAAAAAATAAAATCCAAAGCAAATAAAAAAAGGCACGATTTCTACAGTGATTTTCTAGCGCGAGTTTCACGTTTCCATTTCGTCCACACGCAGATAAACGTGCTTTCCCTGCACGTGACCACCAATCATCATGTGACTCTGAGTAGAAACAGGAAGTTGGTGAATCAGCTTTTGTGGCTGCTTGACTTTCTACCTGCTTTCCTACAAATCTAGTGTCACGGCACTGGATTGGATAAATGTCCCTGTTTGTTATAAGTTAGCCAATCGGATGAGTGTATATAGGCACGTTTAGCCAATCGTAATGAAAAAGGCGTGGTTTGCTGAAAACAGGTGGGAAACCTAAGAGGCTGTTGGACAGCTGTTGGAGCTGATTCATTAACGCTGTGAGCAGAGAGGAAAGAGTGGTGTTGGACACACTTTGAGAGCTTGTGGGTGCCAATAATTTTTCACTATCCCTGGGTAAGTTGCAGATCACCAGGTTTTCCTATAGAGACAGTAAAGGAGAGAAAGCTGGACAGAGAGTGAATAGGTGTAGTGGATACAGATACTGCAGGAATGCAGAGGAATGGAGCAAATGGACAAACACTACACTGCATAATACGCGTGCGCGTGTTTTTTTTTTTTTAATAATATATTGTGTTTTATTTGCATATTCACTTGTATTTTGGGTATTTAGTGCCAAAGTAAAGGCTGCACAAATTGATTTGTAGTTCAAAGGGGCGATACTACGATTGATTTGTAGTTTAAAGGGGCGTTAATAAATATAAAAAACAAAACATGCAACTGTTTGGTGTAAGGAGTCTTCAGCTTTCAGCACTTTTATATTGACAGTACACACGTGTTTAAATCTGATTAAAATGTGCATTTTAACTTTTTCTTTTACATTTCTTTGCCAGTTTTGCTTAAAAATTTTTGCCACATTGTTCACTTGAAATGTAAATGTGAGAAAATCCAACATCAGTATGAGCTTTACATGTACTCAAAATAACAATTATGATATTGACCTTCTCCTCAATACTGAAGCAGAGAATCACTCCAGCTGTTGGGAAGATTGTCTGCTAAAAGCCTATTGAAATATTGTTAAGGAGAATTAAAGTACTTCTGTCCGTCTTTTACTACGTAACAAGCAGGAAATTTCCAATGTGAAACCGCACACTGAGATCTGCCTGACAAAGCCTGAGACCACAAATGAAACTGCATTGAGGAAGTTGGAAAAGTCTTGCATTTCTTCACCTGCTTTCATGAAGAGCTTTCAGGCAGGAATGTCACTTGGTTAAATCTTATTTAAAAAAAGAGCTCTTTGACTTGGCAAAGTCCGTCAGAAAGCTCTTTCCAAATAGAAAAAAAAGTATCAACAAGGAAATAGTATCAGCTATAAAAAACCATCCTGAATCAGAATCAGGTTCCAGCTGTTAGTGGCTCTCAAAGTACAGACATAAATTAAACTATACATTATACAAGACTTTCCTTTTGGAGAAAACAGTTTTGCCTCTGACAGTTACAAAGTGCCTACTCTGGTGACCTCTTCCAAAAATGCCAATTAAAGATTTCAGGGAGAGAAACTTCACCATTTCTACATTTATGCTCACTTCAAACATTGGGTTTCTGAGAAGGGTCCACCAAACTAGTGCTGTATGAAACCGCTGGTATAGTGTGGTGTAACATGAGGCTGTGAAACATGACCAAATTGCAGAAGTTGTGGAAGCTGTGATTTATTAAGTCAGTTTTACGATCTGTAATGAACAATTAGACCCCCTTGAGTGTTTAAAAGCTCTGGCATGGAGAAGCTGGTGTTGGATCCATGATGATTGTAAATGTTGAGCTATTTTATGAGTTGCTCAGTAGATCGTAGTTTTATAACCACAAATGACTGTAAAAGACTGTAGAAAGAACATTACTCATAATCTTACACTCCAGTACTCATGGCAGTTCTCACTCTGCTGTATTGTTCTGTATTGTTTGAAGATTTATAATCACACTCTTGATGTCACCTTAATGAGGATGGGTTCCTTCTTTTAAGTTTGGTTCCTCTCAAGGTTTCTTCCTAATAACATCTAAGGAATTTTCCTTGCCACAGTCACCATGGCTGCTCATCAGGGATAAATGCATACCATTCACCTTAACTCTTAAATTCTGTAAAGCTGCTTTGAGACAATGTCTGTTGTGAAAACGCTATAGAAATAAACTTGACTTGACAATTGTCACTTGGATAAATCTCATAGAAAGCACAGTATGTGAACACTCTCTCACTGCAGACCCATTTTGTCAAAAACATCCTTTCAGTTTATGACTGTACAACAAGTTTATACAGAATGGAATTAGGAAGCTGTGTTATCACTTAGCCACATTAGGATGTAATGAGGAAATAAAAGTATTTCCCCGTACATCCCGTTGTTTCAAAATCGTACGCCAGCTGGGCTCGTTTGCGCTTCGTTTACACAGGGCTGTTTGCTTATCCTGTTTTCGTTCACAAATTACGTACATAATATGTACAAGACATATGTATAGTATGTACAGACATCGTCTGTGCCTTACAAAATGTGAAATAAATGCGAAAAACACAGCTGACTAGCTTCACAGTAACAATTCAACACCTTTCGAAATTTCTTCATGAAGAGCATATACCATGCGAGTTTCTGTGTAAGTTGTTGTTATAGAAATGTTGTGGTTTACATGCTATAGATGTGCTGTGGTTTAAAGTCTGTATGCCTCCCACAGTGCAAACCATATAGAACATGCACCTTTTGTCAATCGAGCATTTTTTTTCTTTTTTTTTTTTTTTTTTTTTTTTACTGGTGTTAGAATAGAATTGATTTTATACATTAATGTTAACAGTAAGATTTACGCTAATAGATGTTAGGTGCCACCTGGTGTACTTTGCGTGGCAAGTACTTTGAATTTTGTTACCACATGACGTTTCTATTTTTAAAATTATTTATGAAATGTAACTAAAAAGCTCAAGAGTATAGTCATGTTCAGACTGGAAAATGTCGAAATGTGTGTCATTTTGCTTAACCAGGTTTAGGTACAGGTTTGACTCACAGCCATGCAGTGGAAAAAGGAGAGGTGTGTGTGTGTGTGTGTGTGTGTGTGTGTGTGTGTGTGTGTGTGTGTGTGTGTGTGTGTGTGTGTGTGTGTGTGTGTGTGTGTGTGTGTGTGTGTGTGTGTGTGTGTGTGTGTGTGTGTGTGTGTGTGTGTGTGTGTGTGTGTGTTTTGCAGGAATTTCTACATCATACTCACAATTAAAAAAAAAATAGATCATGATGAACTGACATGTGATAACTGTTTTTACTTCTCTCTCTCTCTCTCTGTCTCTCTCTCTGTCTCTCTCTCTGTCTCTCTCTGTCTCTGTGTTTTTTCCTCTCTCTTCCTGTGTCTGTTTCTTTCTTTGTCTTGCTATGTCTTTTTTTCTTTCATTTTTCTGTCTCTCTGGTCCTGCCATTATTTTATTTTGTTTTTATACTGTCTCTATCTCTTTTGTTTTTCTGTATGTCACTGTTTTTGCCTGGAAATTTCTACCTTTTTGTCTATCTTTCTTTCTGTTTGTTGATTGCTTTTTTGATTTGGACTCTTTCTCTTTATATCTCTCTCTCTTTCTATCTCAGGTCATGGGCTCCATGTTCCGCAGTGAGGAGGTGTGCCTGGTGCAGCTTTTTCTGCAGTCCGGTGCAGCCTACAACTGTGTCAGTGAGCTGGGAGAGCTGGGTATTGTCGAGTTTAGAGATGTAAGAAAGCCAACACGAAGGTTCACACAGCTATAGATTCAGTGTTTTTTTTTTTCAATAAAATATAGGAAAAATATATATATTATTTTTGTGTAAAATGGTATGAGTGATTTTAAAACCTGACATACAAAACAGCTGCAAGGATCTTTTTAGGGTATTTTACATTTACATTTACAGCCGCCCTTATCCAGAGCGACTTACAACTGAGCAGGGGAGTGTTTTTTTTTTAGGGCTTTTTGCTCAAGGACCCAGCAGTGGCAGATTGGTGGTGGTGGGATTTGAACCTGTGATCTTCTGATCCAAAGCCCAATGCCTTAACCACTGAGCTACCACCTCCCTATTTTGACAGCTTTGACGAGTCAGCAACATTTTCTCATGATGAGCTTTTTACTATTATCTATAGCGTTAGTGGTAGTTTAAATCCTTGGGTTTAATCCTAGTCAGTTTAGTTTGGTTAAAGCCACATTAGGTTGTAGGTGAGATCAGGTAACCACGTCTTGACTGATGTGTCAAGTAAGCATGTAGAAAATAAAAAAAATAAAAGTGTATGTAATTCAGTCCTCATTTTCGATTTTCTGAAATGTGCTTATTTTGTCTGAAATATCAGTTCTAACAACGTAAATATTACACAAAATACAGTTTTAAATCATCTGTTTTTTATTGAAAGGAAAAAAGGTTCCAAAACCATCAGGTGTTGAAAACTAGATGCTTCCTTAGATAGAATAGAATTAACTTCAGTTACACACACAGGTCCTGTTGAATCTAAAGCCTCATTTGAATAGAAATAACGTGATTAGGAATGTTTCAATCTAGAAAGAGTTTGTCTTATATAAATCTCAGCCAGCCACAGTGAGATTTATATCAAGATGAAAAAAAAAAACAAATGTGGAACCCTGCTGACCTTTCCCATAAAGTGTCTGCCTCCCAGAATTTTTCCAAATGTATTTTAATGACTAATCTGGGAAGACACAGAGCCTGGAGAAATGTCTAAGGAATTGTAAGCCTTAGATAAGGTCAGCATTTATGATTGCACAAATAGACAAGGACTATATTAAAGTTGCTAATCAGAATTTGTTAAAAAACATTTTCTGTGGATTAAATCAAAAGTAAAACTTTTTGGAAGACATGGATCCTGATACATCTGGCATAAACTAATCTAGCCAACCTGGTGGTGTTAGTGTAATGCTCTGGGGATGCTTTGCTGCTTCAGGCTAACTTGATATAATTTGTAAAACCATGCAATTGTTAGAAAACATCTTGTGACAAAGAAATTGCTCTGTGATCAGATGTTCAAGTGCAGCACGCCAACAATCTAAAACACAAGAACAATTCATCACTGAAATCCGGCTCCAAAGAAGTCAAATTACTTTACTAAAATTACTCAACTAAAAGAGGAAGACTGGTTGAATTAGTGCAGGTCTGCAATTAAAAGTGGGTCAGAAGTCCTCCAGTGTGATCACATGGCTTATACATAAAAGTGATAAGTGATGGACCTTAACCAAACTGAGCATTCATTTCAACTCCTGAAGAGGAGACTGAATGGAGAACTTTTCTTAAAGGAATTAGATTGAATAAAACGTTACAAAAATGGAAAAACATTTAAGGAAGAATGCAACAGTTTCACAATCGCATCACAATCGCATCACAATGATTAGGGTGGTGAGCCCCAAAAGGGACTAAATGCTAGATGTAAATGTCAGGTAATAGAAGCTAAAATTCTGATCTCTTGCCTTAAATTTTTGATCTGGAAACCAGATGTTTTCACTGTTCCAGTGTTTGTAAAGATGACTGAAGGTAGATGTGTTTCTTTCAGTTGATTGCTCATTTAAAAACTGTTCTTTGCGTTTCCTCATATTTTTCCTGTTCCGTTACATGTTGTAAGAGGATCTGAAACCATTTAATGCGACACGTGCAAAAATAAAAAAATTAATTAAAAAAATTTACCTTTTCATAGCACTACATGTCTTGCTATATGCTTAATAAATGAATGTTTTGTTTTATTATTAACTGAAAATACTAATGCTGAACTTTTATGCTGAAAGCTTTGCACACTGGACCTCTATACTCACCCTTTTTCTCATTTTATCTTAGCTAA
This sequence comes from Silurus aristotelis, assembly GCF_946808225.1. Classification (NCBI taxonomy): domain Eukaryota; kingdom Metazoa; phylum Chordata; class Actinopteri; order Siluriformes; family Siluridae; genus Silurus; species Silurus aristotelis. Next base: position 7,543,444 of record NC_139587.1, on the reverse strand, counting down.
ATCCAAATGTGAACGCATTTCAGAGGAAGTTTGTCAGTGAGGTGAGGAGATGCGATGAGCTTGAGAAAGCCTTTGGTGAGTAGTTTGGGAAATTCTTCTTTAAGTGAACTTAGATTTTTACACTGTGTGAACGTAAGTTAAATGGTCTTCTCTTCTTTTTCTGTTGTTCTTCTTTCGTTCTTCAACATGTAATCAGCGTTTTTGGAGCAGGAGATCACACGTTCCCACTCTCCACCACTCAGCACACCCCTGAAAGGCCCCTTGCTCATCCCCCCTGCCCCTCAGCCCAGAGAACTGCTAATTATCGAGGAGGAGAGTGAGCGCTTAACCCGGGAACTCCGAGAGGTGTGTGTGTGTGTGTGTGTGTGAGCGTATACACGTCTGAACAAGCTTTATTTCTTTTTTTAAATTTTTTTATTTGTTTTTTCTTTACTGTTTCAGGTTTCCAGAAACAGAGACAGCATCCGAGCTCAGCTGAATCAGCTGTGTCAGTACAGAGGAGTGCTAACTCAGATGCATTTCCTCACATCCTCTCAGGTCCCGCCTAATCTCCACACGAGATTTCTTGCATCTGAATGGTTGATTTTTACAGAAAACGAGTTATTTGCATGCGTTATCAGTTTGAGTGCAAAGACCTAAGAAATTATATTGTGTCATAATTCTATGCACGAGGTGGCATCACAAAAGTTTCATCAGTGATCTCTGACATGAAGGATAGATCATCTAGAGCACGCTGACAGAGTTCTTGGTAGACTTTGACGCAGTGTTCCTTTTGCTCCTGCGTCTGCGAACTCGGCAACAACTTGGCTCGTGTAAAGATCACACGTGAGGATTGCCTGCACTTGTATTGCAGACTTTGTAATTCACGTTGTCTGAATAGAGCAAGTTGCACCGCTCCTGATGAACACTGGCCGATGTGTTTTGGCACACTGACTTGAGAAAATCAGTGCTTCCTGTGACTGTGCCTGCAGCCTTGTGCTGCCATCTGTTGGCATGTGACAACACTTGTTTTGACACTAGAACTTTTTGATACCACCTATATAAAATCGTAAAAAAAATCATTTCGATAACAATTTAAAATCTTAATTTTTTTCTATTATTTATATATTTTATTTTTTAATGTATTAATGTGTCACAGACAGCACCGCCTCCCTCATTCGAACAAGTGGGTTTAGCAGAGAACAGGCAGGATGTGAGGCTCAGCTTTGTGGCTGGTGTTGTGCACCCATGGAAGGTACCGGCTTTCGAAAGGCTGCTCTGGCGTGCATGTCGTGGTTATATCATCGTGGATTTTCGAGAAATGGAGGAGAAGCTGGAGCATCCCGAAAGCGTAAGAGATTTATCATATCAAACAGCGATCCTTAATGTACCTACTGTGTTTATGATCTTCTGAGGATTTTTTTCCAGATTTTATTCTGACTGGTGATTTTGTGATTCAGGGTGAAATGGTACAGTGGACCATCTTCCTTATCTCCTATTGGGGGGATCAGATTGGACAGAAGGTGAAGAAGATCTGTGACTGGTACGTTTCATATCATGTTTGGTCATTGCATAGACGAGCATGAAACTTTTTAATGTTTATAGATCAAACCTTTTTTTTTTTTTGTACAGAGTTTTGGTCAAGATAAAAAAAAAATGCAAAAATGTACGATTACGAGATTAGATTACAAACCCCCAACACGCCGCTATTTCACTCCTTCAGGGTCAAATTTTTTGATCGTGATCACTCATAGTCTTCTGAGAAAGAATATATACTTTTTGAATAGCATGCAGATGTAACCATCGATAATCTCGAGACTGCACGAAAGAGGCAATTTCCTCAATGCCTGTCTGATTTTTTTTCTTCGGGAATAAATTACCGCTGCAGTGTCCATTTACAAACGCTAACTCCGTGCTGTGAAAAGACAAATAATTTCCTTATTGCTAAATATTTACCTAAAGTAGGATTTAACCAAATGCTCCATATCCATTTTTTGCAAAGCAGCTAAACGTTTCTCGCAATTCTGTGATTTATCTCAAAAGGTTACCATATAGTGTTTGTACGTATTTATTCTTGTAATTAATACAATCTAATGGGAGATGTCTTAGATATTACTGATGTAAAAGTAATCAAACTGAGTAACGATAATGAGTTGCCTGCAACACACCCAGCTTCCACACACAGACGTTCCCGTATTCGGAGAGCCAGTCCGAGAGAGAGCAGGTTTTAAATGAAGTCAAGACCAGAATCGAAGACATCAATAAAGTGAGTAAAGCCATTCAGCCACTAAACTGGTCTGAACACGAAGTTCTCATGCATTGAAAGCATTGTCTATGCTTCCTCATTTTTCTCATTTTTCCAGACATTTCTTGCATGAGATACATCTTATCTCCATTTACCTTCTCAATCCTTATCTTTCCCTTCTCCTCTATAGGTAATGAAAAATACAGAAGACTACCTGCAGCAGTTGCTAAGGCGTGCTGTGACAAATTTACCAGAGTGGCGCGTGCGGGTGCAGAAGTGCAAAGCCATTCAGATGGTGCTGAATCTATGCAGCCCCTCGGTCACTGAGAAGTGCCTGATCGCTGAGGCCTGGTGCCCTGTTAACCAGCTTCCTGCTCTACAAAGTGCCCTGCGTGAGGGAGGGGTGAGAATTTAGTTTCACACTTAAAAACATTTAGCAGAGTTTTTAGTATTCGTTCACTAGTAAGGATCAGGGTTATTACAGTCAATGAAGACTTAAGTTTAAATAAGATTTGAAATATGTGCAAAAGAGAAGGGCCAGGGGGGTAAAATGAGGAGTGTTTTTGTTTGCATTCTCTTCTAAAGACCAGTTTGAAAAAACGGCTCAACTTTCACTCTCTTTCTAAAACTGGAGGTATTGTATATAAAAACGAGCTTGAAATATATTTCTAAATTATTGAATTAATAGAAACTAGCAAAATGCACAAAACTGTATGAACTGAAATGCCGTATTTAATACTGTTTTCAGTAATGAGGCAATAGAGAAAGAAAAAGAAAGAATAAACAAACAAAAGAATTATTACAGTATAGTCGCTATGACTTTTTGGCTAGAAGGAATACTGCCTATACTTGATCTATTGCACAAATCCTCCATTATTAATGAATTTGTTGTTTGGTTGTGTCTTCTATGAAGTGGAGTCATGTGCTCTTTGTATCTTTGTTTCTTTCTGTTTATCAGAGGAAAAGCGGTAGCAGTGTCGATTCATTCTACAATCGTTTGCCTCCTAGCGCTTCTCCTCCTACCCTCTTCCCAACTAACGCTTTCACGGCAGGCTTCCAGAATATCGTAGATGCTTATGGAGTAGCCAGCTATAGAGAGGTCAACCCAGGTAACACCCTCACCACTCCTGCAGACTCACACTGGTATATAACAGAGCTACACAAGCACCATGTCTTACTCCTTCTTCTCTGTATCTCGATAGCACTCTACACCATCATTACATTTCCATTCCTGTTCGCGGTGATGTTTGGAGACGTAGGGCACGGCCTTCTCATGACACTTGCTGCTATCTGGATGGTGATCGAAGAGAAGGACCCCAAAATGAAGAACCAATCAAATGAGGTGAAATGCTTGGCACCATTCTTTTTTTTTTTTTTTTCCTCCTAATCTCCTTCAGCTATAGGTTTGATGTTTGAAAAATTACCCCCAAAAAATTTGACAAATTAAAGAATCCCACTTGTAAACGATGCCATTATCAAAAGAAACTGCAAGTGAGGACCAACAAAGGACATCATCACCTACTTTTGTGCTTTCATTTTCATGTGAACTGTGCTAGTAGGAAGATGTACTTTTGCTTTAATGAAACCATTTCCATGATTTCTGCCTACACTGCAAAATCCATTGGTTCATGCATTTTAAAGCACATTTTTATATAAAGATGTTTCCATTTTTGGAGCTATCTAAAGATAACAAATTACTCTAATAAACACTCTCAAAGGTCAAAATTTGCCTTTAAATAGCTAGACTGGTCATTTGAAATTCAATTTACCAGAATTCAATTATTTATTGTATTTATTTATTTATTTATTTATTTTTTTTTTTTTTAACATATGCCACCAAAGAAGCATTATCTCCCGACCCAGTAAAATGCTCTGAACCTTTCACAGATTTGAGACCAAAATTGAATTCATACACAAAAAATAAATGGCAGTCAGAATAGGATCAGTGCTTAAACAACAAATTACATAAAATAAATATTTTTATGGGGGGGATTTTAGAATTTTTTTATCTTATTTAGTTTCATATTTGTATAACTAAACCTGGCTTTCGCCATGAACATAGCCATAGAAGCTGGCATGGCATTAAAAAAAAGAAAATTCCAAATGTGAGTGAATGTCTAATCGAATATGCACAAACTATGGGGATAAATAAACTGAGCAGAACTGAACAGTGCTAATAGGTTATCCTTTAATTCAGATGAGATACTTTCGAAGATATCTCTTAATGGTGCGTTAACATTTTCAGGGTTTAGTATGTTTGATTCGAATGTATTCCCCTGAGTGGTTTTTAAATAGGTCAGAGCACAGTAGCTGTAAACGAGTATGAGCTGAAACAACTGAATCAAAAAGATCTAAATCGGCACGACTACAGGATGTGCAGTAAATGTGCTTTGTTTTGTTTCATCAGCTTGCGAGCTGAGTTTCAAGGTAAAAACTGCAATGCCCAAACTCTTCTATGGCTAACAGAGATATTGAAAGCAGTAGTCTGTCTACCTCTGATTTCTAATTAGATACATTAGTTATATTTTTATATATATATTTCATACTCATATAAACATGCATTTAAATATAAGTGAATTTAGTTCTATAATTCTTACATTCTATAAAGCCGCTTTGAGACAATTTCTATTGTTAAAAATTTAATTGAATTAAATTAAAGAAAGATTAGTGTAACTCTGCTGGAGATGTGGGTTGCCTTCATTGTAGCTTTTAAGACAGAAAATCAAGAAAAGCTGCCAAAAGCTACTTTGTGAATGTATGCAGCCACAGTAAAAGTGGTACATCACAGAATGTAGTGTGAAATATCCCAAAAAGAGAAGTGTCTGTTTTTAATCCTACTGCAATGTTGAAAAATTGGCAATGGAGCATTTTTAATTTACATTCCATAAAATATGAACATTTTCAGCATTAGTTGAAAGATGAAGTGAAAGTAGTCTCATTTACCTTTTCATGAAATAGTATTTCTTAAAAAATTCGAAAAGAGTTCTGTTCTGTTCTGTTCTGTGGTAATCACCGGTACAATATGTGGAAAAATCATTAGAGTACTTTATTTAAGCCCCAAGATATTCATTAGCAAGTGTTTATTAAGGGTTTTTTTTGGTGTTCAGATTTGGAGTATGATGTTTGGAGGACGCTATCTCATCCTGTTGATGGGACTTTTCTCCATCTACACTGGTGCCATCTATAACGAGTGCTTCAGCAGAGGTCTTACTGTCTTCCCCTCGTCCTGGCACGTTCGTCCCCATGCGAACTACTACAACTGGACGTACGTCTCTCAAACGCAAATAAAATGAGTTCTTTTTTTTTTTTTTTTTTTTTTTTAAGTGTATAACAAAATGTTTACCATGTTATCTTTATCTTTTAGAGAGGACATTTTCAAGTCTAACCAATATCTCACACTGGATCCCAATGTTACTGGAGTATTTACCGGACCCTATCCTTTTGGCATTGATCCGGTAAACTTGCACAAGATTGAAATACTTAAAACAAATGATCTTTTTTTTTTTTTTTTTTTTTTTTTTTACATTATATCAAATGACACAGTGTTATTTCATTTTCTTATTATTGGCTGGAGCACAACTTTCTATTTGTAGTTGTTTTAGTTATAAGAAGGAATGCTCTTTTTTTTTTTTTTTTTTTTTTTTTTTTTTTTTTTTTTTGTTAGCCAGTGGTTGGTCGAAATACACAAACCATGTATTTGCGTTAGAGTCGCAGTACACTATTTAAAATATGAATTCACGTGAGTAAAAGTACAAAAGTATTTGCCTTCAATTGTACTTTAAGTATCCAGTATTTGGGATTTATTATGGCTATAATAATTCTGGTGTCTATTATTCATTTTATCACAAGACTCTTTGCTTAACTCTTTGCACACTATTCCATTAATAGAATAATTAATTAGTCAAACACTGATTGATATCTTTTAAAATTATCATGAGCCCGAAACCTTACTTCTAACTACTACTATCGCACAAATGAGGCCACGAGTGTTGTTGCAAGTTTGAGTCAGGAGTTCATCATTTATTCCTTTTAAAACTTTCTGCTTGCTGTTGAACTGATGCTGAACCGTGCTAAGTAGATACCACCAACCAGCAATCAAAACAAGTACAAAACAGAGCGTGCGCTCTACACTGATTGCTGGCTGGTTGCGTGCTTGACCAGTTAAGTTTTGATCCACTGACAAATAAAAATGTTGTTGATTAAAACGTTATTTGCCTTCGACATGTTGTAAAGTTAAAGTAAAATTCTTCCCCAACAGAAAGACTTCAGTAAAGAACAGATACGTGAAAAAGCCACTTAAGTACAGTGATAGATTACATTTACTTTGTTACTGTCCACCATTGGCGTTTACCCACAAAATAAATCACTAATTGGCTAAACTTTAACATGATTAAACACATACTTTTAAATTGATGGAAGAATCAATCAATTCGTTAAACAAAGCAGTGTATGAAATAATCATTGAACGTCCATCTGTTCACATTATTAATCACGATTTGAAACTCCTCTGAATTTATTAATTTATTTATTGCATATAGTGTCACAGTGTGTGTGTGGAATGGTGTAAAACTGGGCAAAAAAATAAATGATATCTGTAATCTTCAGATCTGGGGAATGGCTAGTAACCACCTGACGTTCCTTAACTCCTATAAGATGAAGATGTCTGTAATTATCGGAATCATCCACATGACGTTTGGAGTCTGTCTGTCTTTTTTCAACTTTTTGTGAGTATCGCAGACCGTTATTTTCTCCATTATTACCTGTTGTAAGACTTCCCGTAAGTAGCTCATGTATACGCGTGTTTCTCTGTCCCTCTGTAGACACTTTGGGGAGATAAGCAGCGTGTTCCTGGTGCTGATTCCCGAGTTGTTTTTTATGCTGTGTTTGTTTGGTTACTTGATCTTCATGGTGATTTTTAAGTGGGTTGCTTATGATTCTATGCACTCGGACAAGGCGCCCAGTATCCTCATCCACTTCATAGACATGTTCCTGTTCACAGAGAATAAGGACAATCAAGAGCTTTACAGTGGCCAGGTATTATCATCATTTTGTCTTCTTTGGTTATGTATACATTCAGAACCAAATTGTTTAGAATTATTGTTGTCAGTTTTTGACACACCCACTGATGTCAAACAAATTTGTGGCCACGTGTCTCATAATTCACAACCTGGCCAGCCATGTAGATTAGGTGTTGGGATCAGGCTTATATTTAGGTGTCTTTATAATGGGTAAAAATAATGATGTATGGTAATCATGAGTGATGATTGAACTGTTTAAATAGTGTTTTTGTTAAATATGAAGTATTTGCCTCTGGTCTCTCTGTAGATGACTGTGCAGAAGGTTCTGGTGGTTCTGGCAGTGTGTTCAGTTCCTGTACTGCTCCTGGGAAAGCCCATTCATGAGTACCTCACCTTCAAGAAAAAGAAACGGCAGGCTGCTGTAAGGATATTTGTACAAAAATAGAGTATGGGTCATTGCTGTTTTAGGATAATTTTATTAAGGAATTAATTAAATAATGAGTACTTATTTAAGTAAATAATTATGTAACGAGTAACTACTTAATTAAGTAATTGATAATGTAATTAATTAAGTAATTGATTGATTTAGTAATTATTGAATACTATGTTTAAAATTTTTGGGGTGGCGTCCGTTTATCGCGGTTTTCCGTTTAGCGCGGGTGGTTTTGGAAAATAACCACCGCGATAAACTGGGAATAACTGTACTACAGTTGAGCAGTTAAGGTTTAAGGGCCCAGCAGTAGCAGCTTGGTGGTGCTGGGGTGTGAACCCATGAAGTCAACATTTAATCTACTGAGCTGAAACCTCTACAATAAAAACGCTCGACACATGGTTATATGGATGCTTCCATTTTTGACACGCTCCTTCGTTGCACAGGGTGACCGGCGTCCTCTCTTAGCAGAAAACGGTTCAGTAAATGCTCAACAGGATGACGTCGACATAAAAGTCGGGGAAGAGGAGGAGGAGGAGGTGAGTTGTTGAAAATTTAAAATCTTTAAGTGTAGTGTGTGTTTTAAAATTTAAGTACCACCTAATAATTCCTGTGCACCATCAGCTTAAGATAAGTTAATTCATTTGTTGAAATTGAAAGTTACAACACAGCTATCTTGGGAAATGCAGTGTTCATTTTTGGTTTAATTGTATTGGGCTCTATAAATGTAAAGCCAAAGATTGGAATGATTCGGTAAAGACCAGCTTGCTAATGTCAGTTAATTCCAGAAAAGAAAAAAAACTCATGTATTAAAACTTTGCATTTGGTAGAAACCAATGCTCGGTTTTGGATGTCACTTTTTACATATTCCTCAGGCACTTAATTTTCATATGACCATGAAAGAGTGGGCACCTACTAATGTGTTAGAAGCATGAATTGTGATTAGAGGGTTAAAAAAAACAAAAATAGTACACATATTGTTAAATTTTCAGCTGGTATTTGGTTGATTTAATCCCCATGTAATCTTTTTTTTTTTATTATTATTTTGTTAACAGGAGTTTGATGCGGCCAATGTTTTCATGCATCAGGCAATTCACACCATAGAGTACTGTCTGGGCTGCATCTCCAACACTGCCTCTTACTTGCGTCTGTGGGCTCTCAGTCTGGCTCATGCCCGTGAGTGTATCATGACACCGGTTTCCATTTTTAGCATCTAAGTTGACCATGCACTTGAATGTTAAATAGTATTTAAAGTTCCATAAAAAAAAACTTTAAATGTTAAAATGTAAAATAAGTGTGTATATAGCTTGCTGGACCAGGAAGGAAAGAATGGGACCCACAAACACATGTAAACGACTCAGTTAGCTCTCACTCCCGAAGCACTTATCTCTCCCCCTTTTTCCTTTTCACTCTCACTGAAAAAGACATCACTCAATGAAAAATGCGCTCAGGTGTTTGATTCCTACCGCTCACATCCTCCAGCTCTGCTCTCCATTCACAAACCGGCACTCAAACATGCCCCAACTGCGAAAAAGGTTTATATGATCACAGCTCTGAGTGCTATATTGAATATCCAGGCAACTTTGAATGGAAAAGAACACCGACTTGTGATCAATACTGTTCAAGGACATTCTGAACTGAAGATACACAACCTAATATAAAAGCTGAATAAAAAACTAGCACAGTGGCTAAAGCTGGATAGAATTCACCACACACAACCCAAGTTCAAGGGGGTAAATAATTACATAAGGCAAATTAAGCTTTACTCATTACAAGTCCCGGCCACTTTATAATAAAGGGAGAACGTTTCTGACAAGTCTTGTTTGTTATCAGAAAGCTATTCTTATTTTGTGCATGCAATTTATACTAAGAGCAAAGATCCTGTTTCTATTTCCTGTGTATATTAATTGTGCGTCTGTGTTTTATAGAGCTGTCGGAAGTGCTTTGGGTGATGGTGATGCACAACTCTTTTACATATACCAGCTATGTGGGAGGTGTGATCATGGTACTCGTATTTGCTTTTTTCGCCGTCCTGACCATTTCTATTCTTCTCATCATGGAAGGTCTCTCGGCGTTTCTGCATGCTCTGCGACTTCATTGGTGAGAGCAACACACAAACACGTACAGTAATTTATGTCACAAACTGTTTAGTCTAAACACCTTGTATTTTAATATTCTTCTATGTATATAATCTCAAGTCTGAAAAGAAATGATTATCTTTTTTTTTTTTTTTTCTCCCAGGGTCGAATTTCAGAACAAGTTCTACAGTGGCACAGGCTACAAGCTCAGTCCATTTTCATTCACCTCTTTAATCAGCTTCTCTTCAACCAACTAATGGTTTATTAGCAAAGAAATATGTGCCTGTTTTTAACCAAAACATTTCAAAACTTTAATGTTTAATCAAACTATGTCCTCCTGGGGTTTGTGGTGAAGATCAGTCTTCATGCTAGTGGAATATTCCCTTTTTGTCTTTATCTCAGAACAGTTTTACAGTTTCTTGTAACGGCTAAGGGATTCGGTTCATAGTAACAGCATGTAATAACTCTGACAAAATCATATTGGTATGGGGCCTGATATTATATGTGATACATTCCAGAGAGTACACTAAGATATGAGCACCAAAAATGTAACTCAGGGAGATTTTATCCATAAGTTTTTGTCTGTGTGTCTTAGTAAAGTAAAACATAAGACTTATTCTTTTTACTCCAATAATCTGTGAATGGAAATATTCAGATGAATCAAAGGGAATTGTTTGTTCCAGGGATTTGCTTCTTTTTGTGTTTTTATGTCTTCCTGTCCTGCATGTAAAGTCTTTTAATCACTTGCTTTGCTAATGAGATATGATTTAAAACTGAAATATAGGACACTGCAAAACAAGTTAACACAAAGTCAATAAAACTTGTCTAATATTTGGGTTTGTGTATATTTTTGTGTGTGGGTTTTCTCACCCCTTTTAACCCAAACAGGTCTTGGTTTCATTGTTTTATACAAAACGTGGATTTAAATAAGTCTTTCATAAGGAAATAGGAGGACGATCCAGTATTTTTCTTTCACCCATTGAAGACACTGTGTAACGTAATCAAGTGTCTTTAACATATCAATGTTTGTATTTGTTTATATTTAAAAAAGAGGTTCGAGGTTAAAGTGATATTTACTCAACAACAGTGATGAATGGATGGGTACACTTGGCTAGCTAAATAGATGGATAGATACTTACCTGAACCGACAGACACACAGATAAATAGATGGATGGATAGATATGGATGGATGGGATAGATTGATTGATAGATTGATGGATAAATAAATAGAGATGGATAGACAGATATAAATGGATAGAGAAAGTTAAAGATGGATGGATGAATAGATTTAGTTTGATTCACGGATCTCAAACAAAGACAAAGACAAAGGATCATTTTACTTAAATTAGTAGTGGGAAACTGAAATCAGCATCACAAAGAATAAAAAGTATATTCATTTATTATTTACATTATAAGTAAAAAATAACAAAAGAATAAATAGATAATATATAATAAGTTAGCTTATTTAATGTAATCGTTTATGATGTGTTTAAGTTCAGGGTAGACTTGTTAAGTTTTGTTTCAGTTCCTGCAACATACAAACCCTGCTTTGCATCATGTTCCCTTTAAGCCTTCAAGCGAAGGCAAGACTTACTATCCTTTAGAATGGTTACAAGTAAGACATGTGGCCAGACTCTTTGCAGTACTCACATCCAAGTGGTAGAATGAACCTCTCCTGGCTATCTTAAAATAAACACCTTCACTAAATGCAAAAGAAAAAATCTTGTCTTGTACTTTTCTGATTACACTTTTTTTTTTAGAAAATTAAATAATTCCCTATGTTATAGATTTACACCTGTCCGGCTCGCTCAGCCGGTAGAACATGAGACCCTTAATCTTAGGGTCAATTCAATTTAATTTTTAATTGCATAGCACTTTTAACAATGAACATTGTCTCAAAGCAGCTTTACACAGATAATGTGGTAAGAAAGAATAAATAAGATTGTTCTTTACACGTGTAAATAATGAGCAAGCTGATGGCATAAGGAAGAAACCTTGAAAGGAACCAGACTCAAAAGGAAGCCCATCCTCATCTGGGTGGCACAGAATGTCCATTTATTACAGCTTAACAATGTTGAAGTATGCAGTGATGATCAAATGCAAACTGTAATCCTGAGTCAGTGTAGCAGGCTGTTGACATTAAGCACAGTCTAAATCCATCCTCAAAGCTCCTGTGTTACTTTGTAATTTCATGAATCCCCAGGCCGTTGATGTGAAACCATCCCCAGCTGCACAGAGTGGCCTCTAATCAAAGAGAAACCATCCAGAGGCAGGCCAGGACAAATTGGGCAGATCTGAGGAGAGGGAAAGGAACAGTGGTCACTGGTACCTCAGGAGCGTGTCTGAGAGAGACAGAGAGAGGAGAGGGGTGACAGGGAGAGAAAATTATGGATGATTAAGTGTCTTTATTGTTGTATGAAAGTTAAGGACACTGTGCATTTGGGGACTCCGGCAAGACTCGCTATGGCAGCATAACTAAAAGGGAGAGCCTGAAGGTAACACAGACACGAGGGATCTCTGGAATAAGAGACGGCCCACCATGCCACCTTCAACAAACCTGAGTGAACGCGTGGAAGTAAGGGGACCACAGCTTACAAATATCCCAGTTCACCTAACACTCTATATCCATGATCCCTCCCGATCTGCTCCTTTACCTAAGAAAAACCTACCGATAAAAGGCTTGACTTGCACACTGAGACTGTGTCTAAGTCCCAAACACTAATTGGAAGGCTGTTCCATAACTGTGGGGCTTTATAATGGAAAGACCTGCCCCCTTTTGTAGACTTCGAAATATGAGGTACCAACAAATAGCCTGCACCTTTTCATCTAAGTAGGCATTGGGAGCCATAATGGTACAGAAGTTCGCTCAGATACTGCGGCATTAGACCATTAAGTGTTACCGTTGTAATTTTATGAGTGACCGTCAGTAGTAGTATTTTATAATCAATACGAGATTTAAATGGAAGCCAGAGTAGACTGATTAAAGCAGGGGTGATGTGGGGTCGTGGATTCTAGCTCCACATTGGGCATGTTGGTAGGAGAATGCTAAGTATGAAGCCACCAGGAAGAGGGAAAAGAGGAAGGCCAAGAAGGAGGTTTATGGATGTGGTGAGAAAAGACATGCAGGTAGTTGGTTTGAAAGAGGCAGATGTAAAGGACAGGGGTTATGGAGATGGATGATCCACTGTGGTGACCCCTATTTGGGGGGGTGGGAGAAGAAGGTTACAAGCCAATATCTCATGTAAGAAGCAACATGAAAAAGGTAATTAACGTGATCTTTAGTCTGAGCCAAACAGAACTTGATGACTGTGATGGAAACACTTTTTAATTACTATTATTAATTAAATAGCAAAAAAACAAGACATATTAAATAATCATGTTAAATTAATACTAACTTCCAGAGAAAAAAAGAAAAAAAAAAAAGAAAATTATACATACATTTTAATGCTTTTAGATCATTACACGTTTTTAGTGCTTTTTTGTTTGTTCCAAGAGATTTACATGCGCTTTGAAGTCTTTAATAAAATGGGAAAAGTTTTGTCTACATTAAGCCCACATTTTACTATTAATATGGAATTTTCCTAATACAATAATCAAATGTATAATATGTTGTTTACAATTCAAGTTTTTATGTTCTGTATAAAACAGCACATCTATTAATATAGTACTGTATAAGCGAAGTATACAGTAGGTTTACTGGTTGGCGCTATTTTGGGTAATGTGTTTTGTCTTGTGTTGTCTGTCTGCACTGTCTGTCTGTACTGTTGTATGTCTGTTTATACTGTTTTTCATCTGTACTGTTTGCACTAGGTTGCACTCGATGCACTTTTTGTAGCTTGTGTTGTGTTGTAGCTCTATGTTATTTAGTGTAGCACCAGGGTTCTGGAGGAACGTTGTGTCGTTTTTACTGTGCACAATGTACCACTGTGTATAGTAGAAATGACAATAAAAGCCACTTGACTTGACTTGATATGGAATTCCATATCTGTCTAAAAGAATCTTGAGTAAATGCAATTTGCAAAAGATGCTAAATGGATTCTTATACTTGACCACAGAATTCACAGATATATAAAATATTCATCTTTAATCTTTCCAAAACATGCTTCGCAGGATACATTCTATGGAGTATTTTGCTATTTATACAAAACTTGTTTGGCAGTTTCCATACTTTAACCCAAGAAATATAACCAAATAAAGAAGAAAACAGGAAATTTTAAGGACCATCTCTATTTTTCATGAAATGAAAATTATCTCTTTTTTTTTTTTTTTTTTTTTTATAATGTGGTTTGTTCCCCCAAATAAAGTTATAAAGAATTCGATCTAGATCTTTAATAATCATGGAAGGAACATCCAGTGATAAGGATGTATACACAGATCTAGATACACCTTCAGACCTAAAGCGTTTGGGTCAATGACGCCATGACGCAATGACGTCACGGCGCAACGCATCACGACTGGCGCCAGCTCTGAATGTCGGAAGGTGTTGTTGATACAAGAAGCAAGAAAGAGTTCTGCGTTTCGCCTGATTTTGAGCTGTTCATAGCAGAATGGTGCAAGAGTTTCATGTTTTGAGGTGTTTTTCCTGTCAGACATTTCAAGTACAGCAGGTAAATGCGATTATTCTTTCTTTTCTTTGTTCGGTGTTAGAAATGTTCCTGTCACTATAACGCCTTATAAAGCTCGAAACTCAGAAATATTAACGACATATTAGAGAAGCATCCTATCAAATCACTATAACTGAAATTGTAATATATTAACATTTTAAACTACTATTACATGCTGCCCGTTTAAACTGCATTACAGCGCCCTCTACTGTCAGTGTATCTGCTTTTCAGGGGAAAGTAGTGAAGGCGCGAACAAGAAGTCGCTTGATGAAGTCACACCTTAGCCCCCCTGAATCAACCCACCTCTTAATAGCATCATTATAACGCCACTGCTATAGAAACCATTAATATTAAACAGATATGCAGTATAACAGAGCGCTGCATCACAGACAGGACTCTCATGCAGCGAGAATGAATGGCATTACTAAATCATGAAACCCAATGAACATCATCTCTAACAGACTTATCAACAGTAACCTCATAAAATTACAACAAGTTTTCAACCACAGAAACCGCAGGAATTTCCCGGAGGTATGAAATGAAGGGAAATTGGGTGTGCAAATTGTACAGGAAAGAAAATGTAAAAATGTATAAACAGTTCCTAAATAAGCTTAACAACTGTTCTGAACTGTTTGGTTTTTTTCCTGACCTTTCCTTAAGATGCTGAAGATGTTTTTCTTAAAAGTTCGTCTTGTAAATGGCCTTGTAAGTATATCTGTGACCAGATCAATTTCTTCCCTTCTGTCAGCCATCGTGGGATTAAAAAAAGGAGCTATTAAGGCAAATATATTTCAGATTGGAAAGTTTTCTACAGGTGCTGTTTGTTAGCTCTCACTAGTACGTTCTCTGACCATCCAATCGAACGACGTGAAAATGCCGACATTATTGTAAGCCTGCTAGGTGGCCTCTGTGTTTCCAACTCTAAATCTGATTGGTTAAAGCAACAGTTTTATTGGCACGTATTTGAAGCTTCAGGCATTCGAACTGTTGATTGTGAAGACTTCAAGGCTGTTTTCTTTGACCCTGGCAACACGTGATGGCTAAACTATAATTGGATAGAAACTCAAACATAAACCACTGGAAGCTATGAAATGAAGACAATAGTCTATTGGACTAATTATTCATAATAATAATCGAATTATTCACGGGAAAAACATATTCAAACTTGTCAGTGATTTAGTGCATTTCTATGTATTTACACGGTTTTGCACTTTCTGAAACATCTTAACAAAATGCAGCAGTGACACTGAGGTCATTACAGGTTTGTAGTCATGAAGGAACTGCTTACTTGCTTTTATAACTTTGTAAATGTCTCCATAAAGAGAGTACAAGGGCGGGACTAACCGTGGTGATCTGTGAGTGGTCGTGATGATTGTCAGTCAGGTTTTAGACACCAATGGTAAGCGGGAGTGGACCGGTTCTCTGAACTTATATAACAGCAGCTGTGAAGTAAGCTCAGAGTTCAAGAGTTCTGTTGTGTGCTCTAAATAAAGATTTGTTATTAATTTTTTAATTGAATAAAAGTCAGTAAAGAGGTGTAAGAAAATCAGCTGATCTACTGACATGGTCGCTGTGATCCCTGTCTACTCTGTGCTTTCTGAAAGCAAATGCTTTGCGACTGATTTCCCTCCAGGCTTCTCTGTCTGCTCTGCCCTTTGAGAAGAAACAGTGTCGCATCTTAGGTTTGTGTCTCCAGGTCTCTTGAAATTAACGTCATTTGTTTTTCTTTTTAGAGAAATATAAATTTTTGTTGCTAAAATTGAAAACTTACACGATATTGATATTACATCAAAATACAAATACGGTTGTGTTAAAAAAGTTCCTCCACAGTGTGGAGTAAGTTATAAGAAAAAATTAGTTTAATGTATTTATTGTATTTGTTTTTTAAATCACAGTATCGCGAAGTGGTTTCCTTGTCTCAGGAAAAGCTGCTCGATATTTTCCAGGAACTAAATCCGCGTATTCATCCACAGCCTCAACAACGTGCTCCACTAGCTGCTCTACGCCGCCACAGCGGAGGGACTTTTTAAACGCACTGTATATAAATGAAAATATTAAAATAAAAAGACGGTAACTGCAAATGATCCCAAACCTTTGAAACTTTCTGCCGTTTTTTTTGGTCCGAATCTTCTCCTCGCCTCTCTATGTTTTCTCCCCGTTCCTCAATTTTTCATTCTGTGTTCCCTGTCCGGAGCGCTCCAGAGTTTAGCGGGTGGTGCGTCAGTAATAATGGTCCGTGGGAAAACACAATGCCCCATGTTTAGTTAAATTGAGTAAACGAAGCATTCAGTTTGCCTTAATGAATTTTTGTAATCAAGTTACTCGAGGAATCTGTACAGCCCTAGTCAGGTAACCATTTACATTTATGGCATTCGCCACACACTTTTATCCAGCGACTTATTTATTTAACTGATCTGTTAAGGGTTAGGGGCCTTGCTCAGGAGCGCAGGAGCTTGGTGGTGCTGGGATCTGAACTCTACAATATTTGATCAGAAGGACATCATCATCTTACTTTCACTGTTATAATAAAGTATAAAAAAAATTTGATTGATAGACTGGTTTCTACTGACTCAGGAATGCAAAGGGCAAAATAAAAGGTAGAATATATTACGATATACAGTATGTATACGATGTATATAATAAAGAGTGTCTAAGACCTTTGTGCTGTTCGTCTAATCTGGTGACAAACCTGAGCCACAATAACAGTTATTTCATATGAGACAACTTGGTGTGAGCCTACAGCAATGAAATCATGGTGTTATTAAATATGGTAACATCTTATTTTCTTTAGCCCATAATAATGTGTATTACCTCCAGCATGGACAGGTAGAAGTGACACTGTTTCTTGAAACTTGAAACTAGAAACTGCTTATGTCCAAGACTGAAAGCCTTGGTTCTGATGTGCAACTAACCTGTAATCTTATTGGACATCAGGTCAAAAAGAGCAAAAAATGGAGCTGCAAGGTGTGTGGGGAAAAACAGTCACTTATAAAGGTGAGTTTCCTTTATTACATTTTGCATGTCGTTGTCGTTCCTCAGGCACAGTATTTAATTTTGTATTTTTTTGCCGTAGGAGTATGGCAGAGGAACAGCCGCGGACTGCCGACGCCACGTACAGAAGCTGAATTCATTGCGTAGAGAGCTGCTTGAGGTAGACCATGAAAAAGCCTGGACTCAGTGGTAAGTGTTCTGTCGTTAAGCGCTAATTTTTTTAAACATCCACTGAGTATAAAATAACTCGCGTAAATCTTTTATGCCGTATCCTGTTCCATAGGGAGATAGAGGAGGAGTGTGAGGTTGAAGTCGGCCCTGGAGATGACACCCAAGGTTGTGAACAAAAGGTCAGGCATGTTCTGTGGCTGGACTATTTCACTGATGTACACAAATCCATATTTAATACCAGATTAACAACAAAAAAGCTTTAATGTTTATTTCACCTATGCATATGCATTTTTACCAACTCTGTGTCATTATTAATTAGGGTTAGAACTTTCTATGGGAATTAATGGGAATATATAGGAATTAATAGAAATAAACTGGGAATTTACTAAATATCAGGTTAGTCTATAACAGGGAACTTTAAATTTCTATTCTGCATATTCATCTCTCACAAGCACACAGCACTCCTACTGCAGGGCTTTTAAGGCCTAATACTGATTGGACTAATACTAAATGGATTATAACATAACATGCCCATATTCCTCCGTAACATGTCTAGAATCCTGCCCACTAAATAATGTACAAAATATCCATTTGGGAGCTTATTCATGTAAATTACATAAATGTAACACAAATCTTTGTTAAACATTTTCTTGTGCTGTGCATCAGATCTTGTCATTCTCTCCACTTTTTCCTTTACTAGTTTTTGTTGTGTGCTTGTGGACATTTGTGCTCAGCAGCCAAAAGTGTGTTAGTAAAGTCAGGAACTGATGTAGGGTGAGAAGGCCTGAGGTGCAGTCAGCGTTCCAATTCATCCCAAAGGTGTTCAGTAGGCTTGAGATCCGAGCTGTATATCTTCTTCTCCTAACCATGTAAACCATATCTTCATGGAGCCAGGCTGGAACAGGTTTGAGTTTTCAAGTTCAAGTGAAGGGGAAATTTTTTATTTTACTGCATCCAAAGACGTCCTATAGAATTGTGTGCCTCCAGCTGTGTCGTAACAGTTTGGAGAAGAACCATATATAGCAGGAAAGGTCAGGTGTCCAAATACTTTTGTCTGTATAGTGTATTGTTATACATACACCATACAATAACAAAATATACTAACAATTAAATCAATGTGCAATTTTTGTTAATCTGTAATAGTTTGCATGCATGTCAGCTTTTGACCAAACTAAATGTTTATAAGTCAAGTCAAGTTGGCTTTATTGTCATTTCAACCATATACAGTGCAGTACACAGTGAAACGAAACACTTCCCCAGGACCAATGTGCTCCAGCAAACAACGTAAATTAACAAAAGGAACACAACTTTGTGCAAAAGAACTCTAAACTGAAAACACAAAGTGCACATGTGCAACGTTTAGTGAAAAAACGGGAAGGAAAAAGAAAACAAGAGACCACATGAGAGAAGGAATAACAGTAACACAGTAGTGCTGAGCAGCACAGTAGGTTGTGTAAGAAGGATTGTCCATATACAGTGTGAAGGTTGTGCAAAAATACAGTACAAAAGGTTGTGCGAAAGGGATTGTCCATATACAACTCAAAAAACAAATACTGTACATGTAAACATTTGGCTTCATGTAAACCTTTGGTTTAGCACAAGTGTGCAAACAGAGTTTTTTTTTTTTTCTTTACTCTGTTGATTTTGTGTGTGTATAAGTCTAGTTTATTCATGTTGTGGAGTCTAATGGCTTATGGGAAAAAAACTGTTACACAGTCTGGATGTGAGACTTGAATGCTTCTGTGCCTCTGTCTGTGGTGGTTGCAGCCTCCCTAAACATGTCGCAGTCAGTACATTCAAAGCGCTCCTGAAGAGCAGAGATGGCTCCTGCAAGCCAGGTTCTTACCTGCTTTTGTTAACTGGTCTTGAACACCTGTTGAGTGGTCTGAGTGCTCTGTACTCAGAGGTGTGGTCTGAGTAGCCGAGATGTAAACAACATCCAGCGTGTTTTCCACATTCTGATGAAATTAAGGGAGCACAGTACTGAGATTTGCACGATTGAAATCTCCAGCGACAATAAACAGTCCATCAGGGTGTGTGTTCTGCATTTTACTAATGGACCCATAGAGTATACAGAGAGCCTCCTTAGGATTAGCCCTAGGTGGAATGTACACGAGCACAATAGCGGTGGTGAATTCCCGGGGTAAATCAAAAGGTTTACATCTCGCAACCATAAACTTTACTAGCGATGAGCAATAGGTGAAGACGAGCACATAGTTCTTACACTATTCCTCGTAAACACTCAGACAGTGTGCGGGTTTTATGTTTGTGTATGTGTATGTTTGTGTATGATTCAGTTAATGTAAATTTCCCCACATTTTTATACAATTCCCATAAATTCCTGGTAAGTTTCCAACTTGGAATATTTCCCAAATGAATTTTCCATTGAAAGTTTCCAGAGATTTTTCCACCCCTTTGCAACCTTATTATTAATTCATGTTCCAATGCAACTGTAGATCACTTTTCATTCGGTGACTAAAGAAGATCAGAGACATTTTAACAGTTTCCTTTCCCAAATGACCAAACACATGAGGACTGCTGATGAGTTTAGGTAATATTTTTGTCAATGCAAGAAAAAACTAAATTAACCCCCTTGCAGTAACAGTTTTAGATAACGATTGAGGACACTGACATTAGGGTGTCTGTTTCTCCACTGTTGGCTTTGATTCTATTTGAGACCACATTGGACTTTCAACATGCCAAAAGGTTTAGTTTAAGTATTAACTATTCGATCATTAAAGGCTTGTTTTTTAACGTGTATAGTAATATTTTGGCTATTAATTGGCCCCAGAGAGTTTTTAAATGTTTGCATTCTTCACCCATAACAGTTCTTTTTGACTAAAATTATATTTAGATTTCTATGCTAGGTATCAGTTCATGCTTGGTTCAAAAGGCAGAGCCGTCTGTCTTAGATGTAAATGTATAATTTGTTACAGTACATTTGTTATAGTATTGTATGGCTCCAGGTTTTCTTTCCCACTAGAAAGGAATATAGATTATCTCACAAAAGTGAGTACACCCCTCACATTTCTGCAACCGTTTTAGTATTCCTAAACCTTCTCAAGGGACAATACAAAAGAAATAAAACTTGGATATATTTTAGAGTCGACTATGTGCAGCTCGTATAGCAGTATATATTTGCTATCCTCTAAAAATAATTGAACATGCAGCCATTATTGTCAAAATAGCCTGCAACAAACGTGAGGACACTCTAAGTGATAGCAGCTGTACGTTGTGTAACCATGAAAAGCCACATGTTTCTAACAATGTTGCTCACACAAAATATTGACACTTTGGACATTGTTTTGACATGTTCAGGGTGTACTCACTTTTGTTGCCAGTTATTCAAATAATAATGGCTGTATGTTGAGTTATTTCTGAGTAGAGGACAGTTTTAGGACTCTAAAATATATCCAAGTTGAATTTCTTGAGAAGATATACTAAAATGGTTGCTGAAATGTAAGTGGTGTACTCACTTTTGTGAGATAATGTACCTTATAACTTCTTAGCTATTTGAAGACAGAGACAAGTTAAATTGAATAATTGATATTACAGTATATTCTGATTAGGGAACACTATCTCTCTATATGACTAAAGTAAACTTAGCAACTTAACCATGAAAAATTGACAGCAAATTTTGTCACTTTTAACCAACTGTCTGGAAAGAATGTTTTTTTTTTCCCACTTCAATAATTGTTTTTTTTTTTTTTTTTTAGGTTTGAAGTTTGATTATTATACCTGCTGATCTTGTATCTGTTATCTCTGTGCAGGGCCAGGTTGAAAGCCGCTGGAGTAAATACATTGCCCAGAAAGAGAATGAGCCAGGATGCGATAAAGATGAGCCCGAAGAGGAAGAGAGCATTTACACCGACAGAGAGTGGTACTGCACTCAGCGTAATAACATCAGGTTCGAAAATGTAACTTTGCTGTTTTTTGTTTCCACTTTATAGCACAGTGATGGTATGCTTTATAGCATTTCCAATACACTGGGGCACACGGCTATCTGATTAGCTGGATGTTAAACATCTGTCCTGTCTGGATGATGAGAAAAGGGAGTTGAAGTCCAGCTTTGATGTTGTCATTCACTTCCTAGCAGGAAAAGGAAGAAAAGCCTTACGTCAGGGGGTACATGCAGACGCTACACTGTTGGTGTAGATGAGAACTTGGACACTGCTCATTGGGGAGCTACGGGACTGCCACCACAGGTACATTTTTAGCTTCTCTGTTTTAGCTCTTCCTATCACATATTGTTCTCTTTTTTGTAAGTTGTCGCTTAATAATACAACAGCATCATTGTTCATTCTTTATTTTATTATAGTTAATGTACTGAGGTGGTATCAAAACGTTTTAAGACTAATGGTGCTAACTGGTGCTACTCTTACCACGTCTGCGATTTCATCATGGATGCAAAGAGCAAACATGAAATGCCGAGTGAAACTCTGCCACAGAGACGTTTGACACGCCATATGTTTGACATACGGCGGCGCTGCAACGAGTCGTTCGAGGTGTTTTTAATTGGGCACGCACGCTTCAAGATCATCAACAAGCTCAACCCCAAAAATGTCGAAACCATTCAGCAACTTGTGCATGATGATCGTCAGAGAACGATCCACACTATCTCACCCACCCTTCGAATTTTTTTTTACACCATTGCGGAGATCCAGCTTAAATCGCAGAAGCACTGTATTGCAAGGGGACTATTTCAAAGGTGATAGTGTGTAAACGTAAATAAATAAACTACATTGTTGTACTTTCTTCTCGAAAGATTTTGATACCACTTCGTACATAGCTGAAATTACAAGAGATAATAGGACTTATAACGACTAAATATATAACATGCTCAGAGTATCAGGGTGATATAATGATTAGAGAATGATGTCAATTAGATTTATATTTTTTTTCTTTAAATTGGCATTTCCTCACTTTACTCACATTGAACTTGGAGTCAAGAATCCACTCAGCCGTGTATATTGAATGAAATTGCAATTCTATTGATATTTGTAAAGCATCTTACTAATTTAATCTTGAGTTATTAGAAATGTAGCTGATATATAAACAACTTTTTAAAAAAAATTTTTCATTTCACTTGTTATTTTAGTCCCGTCGTCACAATGCCACTTTCACTTCACCGCCTCAAGTACCATGCGCTTCAACTGGATTCCCTCGCACCAGTACAAACCAGATAACTGATGCCCTTACTGACTCTCCAGCTGCAACACTGGGCTCGAAACACATTAGTGCATATGATGCTACATGTTCCTGGTCCACTGGAGCAAATAAGTCTTCGGCCGAGTTAAGCACCAAGCCTCAGCCCTCCGGTCCCTTAGGCGGTTGCTTCACATCATCATTCTCTCCTAAACACCCTAATAAATCTAAACTGGACATCAAGAACTCCAAGTGGGCTCAATTTCTTCCACCTGTCTGTGTTGGAGAAATCAAGGATGAGGGAGACAGTGGTGAGGAACCTCAGGATGAAGACGTAGATCATTCAGCATTGGCTCAGAGTCTAATGAAAGCAGTTCCACTTAAGAAAACAGGCAGTACGAGCAGTGGAAATGCTCTACTTGATAAGGAGTTTGTGGAAAAGGTGACTATTTTTGAAAAACCGAGTCACAGTGTGACAGGAAATGTGTGTAAACAGCCTAACAGTCCTACCATTACATCAAAACCTGTTGGCTTTCAAAGTCCTGTGTGTGTTCAGCCACTACCTATCAAAAGGCCATGTCTTGATCTTTCTTTTAGCACATTATTTCAAACAGATGAGGACTTTGACGACACATATTAATCCATATGTCTTTTAATTAATTGGAAATTTACCTAGAAATGAATAAAAATAGCATATTGCAATTGTGAACATTCTTGAAATAAGTTTCACGATAGAAGTTTAAGATTAATTAAGTTTAATCCAGGCACGAAGAGAGAGATGTTTGCAACAATTTATTTGACAGACAAGGCAGAATAATGTGTAAAATTATAGAATATAACAAATCTTTTCTATTCTGACTAACAAATATACTCCAATGTGTTCTTACAGAATTCAAACAATGACCTTTATAAGTAGGAAACTTGTTCATAGATCTTTCCTAAAGTTTACCGGTTTGTAAAGTAAATGTCATTTATTTGGTGCCATATGAGACATGATAGAACTAATACATGGCACTGTGCTCCGATTGTAGCCTTATTTACCAAGGTAATTTCTATGTTTTAATAAAATGGAATAAAATATAAATCTGTATTACTGTAAAATGCCTGAGTAATTTAATAGTCATCAGTATGAAAGAAAATTGTTACACATTTAGAAAAGGCAGAAACGGTTAAATGGGTTAGCATGGGGTTTTTCCAAAAATGATTAGTTAAACATAACCCCCATTATTCTGAGCCCTTGCTTGGACTTCAGTTCCGTTGGTCCGGGGCTTTGGCGTACTGGATGGTGTCCAGAGCGGCTCCAATGTCGTAGTTTTTTGTGTGGAGCAGCCTGGTCAGCCAACCGCCTTCATCTGTGAAGCCCATAGACAACATCTGGGACAGAGACTCTACCAGATGAGGGTCAGCATCTGAGAAAGGATTGAGAATGGATCAGTTTTCATAAAATCAACCAAGAGCCAGGTTCTGCACAGGACCACAAACAAGTGCAGTTCACAGATTATCTATCAGCATTACATGCTTTCTGCATTTACCTTGTGGTAGATGTGGATAAATGGCAGCCTCACGTAGACCACTGGGGCCAGGAGTAACTTTGGAGTTGTTGCTGAATGGAGCAGAGTTATCATTTGCTGCATCCACCTCCATCCTCAACGACTGGAGCTCGCCTGTGGATGGATCTACTTCCTTTGAGCTCAGATGGGTCCATTCCTCGTCATTATTTTGGTCTTTCTGGTCCTACAAAACCAAAAGGATAAGTGTCTTGGTTTCTCTTTATAAATTGGCATTGTTATTTAGCACACGTCTTATTTAATTACCTTTGCAGCCCCGTTGCAACTCCCGACACTGCTTGGACTTCCATCTGTACCCTTGGAAAGGCCTGCAGAGCTAGCATCACTCCTGCCACTAGGAGGTCCACTTGAGGCAGAAGGAGGTGGTGTCACTTTAGCCTTCTTTCCCTCATGCTCTACATCAATGTCCACGTCGATTCCTGTAGTGTAGTATAAAATATTCATATTTACAATTTGTATAAGCTGTTACATAAGCATGTGTAGGATGGGGGTTCTATATAAACATGTCTTGCATTGACCCTCGCTGATTTTTAGATACCTACCAAGTGGGCTCAACAAGGCAGCCACACCCTCTCCAATGTTCTTCAGGTACTCCATATTGGCCTGGGCAGATGAGACTTCTATGGGGGGGTAAAAAAGTGTTTGAGGTACAACTGCATGAAAAGAAATGTTTAGCAGCTAGTATATTATGGGGTGTTTTGAATATAGATCGACAAATGGTTCCGTGCAAAAGTCTTCTGCACACTTAGCAAGGTTTGCCACATCAAATATTGACTTATTTATAGAAGCGTTTAATTGCATTATTTAAAGGCGTCTTCGATTCAGTCCGTCTGAGACTTTTGAACAGGACTTCTCAGTTTCCCATGTAACATGCATCTGCTAACAAAAAGATTACCATTTTGAACTTGGCCTTCCTGCAAGTTAGCCTGCTGGGAACCTGGCTGACAATCAGATGGATCAGGTCGGGCCTGGGCTTGAGTCCGGGCTTGAGCACAGGCTTGAGCCTGGGCTTGAGCCTGAGCCCCAGCCCACATGCAGTGCCTCATCTTGCGCCAGATTTTGCCACGAGGAAGCCACTGAGAGGAGACAAAAATATTCAAAAGACTTAATCTAAGCCTAAACATGAAGTAATTTGTAACTGAGTAAAACAATTAAGACTAAAACTAAAGTAATTTTCTTAGCTGGAGCTCACCTCATACATATTGACCATGGGGTGAAGAATGGGCTGAAGAACATGTTCCTTGTGGAGGCCCTTGGCCTGGCAAGTGGAGCACAAGTCATAATTTGGGCACTCATTGCATTTGAAGCGGGTCCCAACCACTTGTCCCTCACAACCATCACATGTCACCCCGGGGTGAACCATGGGTGGGAAATGAGGAGGTGGTCCCATATGGGGTGAACCCATCGGAGGATGTCCTGGAGGACCCATGTGATGTGGTCCAAAAGGAGGGGGGATGGTGAACCCTTGGTCCATATGATGTGGGAATTCACGCTTGTGCTCCTTTTTTTCTGAAAGTGCAAGAAAAAAACGTAATACTTGGATCTTAAGAATCGGTTGACTTCCAAGATATTTAATGATGATTAGGATAAATAATGATGTAGCATTTTCCAAAGAGGAAGTGATGAAGTGTCAGGTTAAAATTTAACACCAAAGTCTAAATCTTGCAGTGTATATGACACATCCCATAAAGCTTCCTGATAACTTTTTATTGAAATATATAAACCTTTGATCTATATCTTACCCTTGATGAAAATGCGAAAGGTATCGTCCTTTACCATAGTAAGTCCCATAATGAGCTCATCATCAGAAGAGAAGGCAATCATGTCTCCATCCTCGTCTACAACCAGAGAAAAAGAGAACAGTTTAGTAAAAACCCCAGCGTTATTGTACGCCTGCTAGATGGCCTCAGTGTGGCCATCTCGCGATCTGATTGGTTAAAGCAACATGTACTAGAGGCCCTGCAGTGTTTATTTTGGAAGCTTCCTTGTGATGTGATGGCTGGAATCTGATTGGATAGAAACTGATAGAACTGATAGAAACGTAGTCACTTGAGAGAAACGCTTTGAAATAGAGAGAACTATTGGGAATACATATTGAATACATATTTACAGATAAAAATATATCAAAAGGTAAGTCTGTGATAGAGTTTAGGCCAGCGGAGAGGCCCTGCTGGCCCTGACGGCCTCCCTCCCTTTCTCTATTCATCCATCCACCCACCCACACTTCCCAGTCTGCTGTGTGGAACTGAATTTTTCAGTAGTATCTAGGACTCTACAGGTGATGTATAAACTCTTGCCCAGACTGTGCTCTGATGGATGATGTAGTTATTGTTGACATTTTTCAAAGGTGGAGTCAAGTGCATGTATATTATTAGAGTATGCAGGAGATCAGGTTCGAGCAGCTGAAAATCACAGGTGTACATGTTCGAGTTTGGGCCACAGCAAGAATTTATATAATGCAATACAATAAGGTACTGGGAAAGAAAGTTAGGGGACAGTGACCAGGAAATGTAGAGTCTAATACTATAGACATATGAATGGGCTTAGAACGAGCTTAGAACGAGCAATCAGACGTGGCGTGTAATAAATACAGATATACTACAGGTTAATAACCATGACAATAGCCAATTACACGGTCAAGCAAAAGTATTGGCCCCCTGCCAACATTAACCATGATTTCTAGTCGTTTTTTTTTTTTCTTTATGGTAAATTATAAGATCGCTATAGAATAACCCTTACCTTTGTAATGCATCTGGAAGGAAACATTGTGGAGGTTCGAGAACACATCCATAACCTTCCGGCTTAAGTACTCGAAACTTGTCGAGACATTATGATCGACTGCGAAGCGTCGAATTTCCTTATGGTTGTCCTCCTTGCCCAGGAGGTAAGCCTTCACCGTCACCGACATGTCTTTCCTCTTCTCTTTAATACCACCTGCAATGAGTTCTGAACAAAATTTGCACTCCGACTTGATTGTTGCGCAGCAGAAATTGCGTCCTTTAAATGGCACCGATCTGCCTACTTCCTGATACAGTGTGTACAGCTCTGCGAGAGACCGCCTCATTTACACAGTCAGCCAATAGGACAGCATGTGACAGTGGAGGGGGCGTGGCCAAGCGCGTCTGACCCGATGACTAATCTGACTTCAGGTCAGTGCGCATGATCCGGGAGACTTCAACAACATCAACAACAACG
Source organism: Silurus aristotelis (assembly GCF_946808225.1). Lineage (NCBI taxonomy): Eukaryota > Metazoa > Chordata > Actinopteri > Siluriformes > Siluridae > Silurus > Silurus aristotelis. The sequence continues at coordinate 7,516,020 of NC_139587.1, read as the reverse complement.
TGAGGGAGGGGCCCCGTAAAGGGGGCATGAGAAGGCCAAGGAATGACACAGCATTTTCCAATGGGGATTTCCCATGGCCTTTATTACAGCTCTGGTTACTGTAATCCCGTATTATCATGACGAAACCAGGTGCTAGAACAGTCTAGCACATGCTAGTAGCCCTCAGAGATCTTTAGATTTACTTTGCTTTATTTAAATGCGTTCAGTATCATTTGTAATCAATGCAACTTAATTTACACTGAGTGTAAATGAAAAGTGGCCAGTAGTTGAGATTTACCTATGGTGGGGTTTAGAGCTGTACTCTGTACTGTATTAGATATGATGTTAAAGTGTGTCTTGTACCTGTTAAAGTATCGACTCGCACACCGGTCGCCTCTGCTTTTTAAAAAAAAAAGTCCTTTATACTTGTTACATGTACTTCACAGCACAGTTTCTTCACATATCCAAGCGATGTTAGTAGGCTTGGGTCAGAGCACAGGGTCAGCCATGATGCAGCCCACCTGGAGCACAGAGGGCCTTGCTCAAGGGCCAGAAGAGTGGCAGCTTGGCAATACCAGGGCTTGAACCTCCAACCCATCAGTAACCCAGAGCCTTAGCCACCTTTCCAATAAAATAGGCTAGACTTCGCAGAGGACCGTTTTGATCCTGGCATGCATCTGCTGCAACAATCTGCTCAAAGGAAACCCCAGAGGACACAATCCCTGGTTTAGGAAGTCAATGCCTTATTCATTAGACCTAAAAACTCACTGGCAATTCAACACTGACAGTACACCTGTGATTTTGGGTGGTGGGAAATATTCAGAATGAAGAAGGATACCTACATGGGCACAGGGGAGGATAATTCAAACTCCACACAAACAGTTGCCCAAGCGAGAGCGAACAGTGTATGACTACTCGCTGTTCCTCCCAATAGGAACTAAACCAGATCATTTAAAAAGCCAGGGGTCATGTCGGTTAGATGATTATAATGAGCCATATGGAGAACAGCAAGTATCACGAAGCACAAAAAAACGCATTGTGGAATAGATCACCGGTTTCTGGGTTAACACTTCAAAACACATTAATTAGAATTTGTGAATCGGAAAACACTATGCCCCGGCTTCAGCATGAAAAGTATTCTTGTTTCGTCTCTGCTTTAACATTCCTTGTGATTTGTGCTACTGGTTAAATACGTAGTGCCAGAGTCTGTTCTGATGCAATCGCTACCTCCAAGCCGAAATACTGCTCTATTTGTTTTATATTAGTTAAACATATCCTAATACAACCCCCCCTGCTCATTGTGTAGCTGTGTGTGGGTGTCCTTGTTGAACTCGCAGCTAAATTATACATTTGAAGTGCTGTATCATGCTGAGTGAAAATGTTTTTTTTTTCTCTTCTCACAGGTTAAAGCTGCAGACACAGTGCCGGATCAGTTTCATCGGATTGTTCTATTGTTGTTTTATTCTTGTTCACCTGACTATACTACTCAGCTCAGGACCAGATTTTGAAGGTGTAATCGAGAGTGAGCACTCCAGCTTTAAATAATATTTTCACTGTTGTTATTATAGTGTAAATAAATAGATGTAAGGTAAAGCAAATGACATTTGGAAAACTTTTCCAAAAGTGAATCTGACTTCTAGAATAAATCAGCAGCAACAGCAGGTCAGTCATTTTATTAGAAAAGAAAGTACCCCCCCCCCCAGGCTGCAGTATAAAACATTTAAACATTTGAAACAAGGTTCCTTCACTAATATGTACATTTTAAAATACTGTTCATTTTACTATGTAAATTATTTCCCGTCAGATACTAGTCCAGAAAATTAATTTATTAATTTATTAAAGCTTGCATGGATTTTTAAAAATCACTTCAAGACCTATTTCTGGAAGCTAAATCTGGGCTGGTATGACTTTCTACTGTTTTCTTTCCTTCCCATAAAATATACTAAGCTTACAAATCAAGTATCATTTAAAAAATTTTTTAAAGAGCATATTATGTTAATTAAAATAACATCCTGTTTACTAGTTTATGCTTCAACTTAACTGCTTCAGCACTCATAATCTATAGCAAGAAAAGCTATGATGTCTAAATCACAGTTCCAGGTTCTTTAAGATATATCCTGAATCTGTCCTAGACCAGAGTAATGTCATTTTCCAAAAAACAATGTTTCCTGCCAGTTTAAATTAGACCATAACCAAAAACTTGATCATTGGACATGAATAACACTGCACAACAAAGTGTTACAAACCACCGAGGAATGGACCTCGAACCAGATGAAGAAACTGCAATGCTGGAACTGGCAGTGACATTGATCCGGATTTTAATCCGTGCTCCTCAGTTGATCCACATCTCATAACCCAGTCAGATTTAAATGATCTGGTTAGAGATTTGGGTCTGTCAAAAGCCGAATTGGGTTCAAGACTGCAGGAATGGTGTTTGCTGTCACCAGGTACGAACATTTCTGTTTTTTTAAAGCCAATAAGATGATATAAACAAATTCTTTGCACAAGTTGACAGTCTCTGTTTTAGTGTTGACATCAAATGATTGTTCTGTGCTTTGGGTTGTGACCATGACCCGCGAGAGTGGCGTCTCTTTATTGATTCCTCAATGTTAAGTCTCAAAGCTTTTCTGTTACACAATGGCAATGTTCTCCTTTCAATACCTGTCGGCTGTGTAGCACACATGAAAGAAACCTACGAGAACATAGAAATGTTGCTGAAGCACATCCATTACAGCAAGTACAACTCAAATATCTGTGGAGATCTGAAAGTCGTTGCTCCTTCGGCTATACAAAGTGCTGTTGTTTCATCTGTGAATGGGACAGTCGTGCCAAAGAGTCACATTATTGTAGACAGAGCTGACCAAAAAAAAGATAGTTCCAGTACAGAAAAAATGTGGCGCATGAACCGCTTTACGTCCTCTTCACATAAAATTGAAACTTATGAAGAATTTCGTGAAAGCAACAAACAAAGAAGGCGAAGGTTTTCTTATTTAAGACAGATGTGCCCAAGAATAACCGAGGGCAAGATCAAAGAGGGCTTTTTTTGGCCTTCAGATCAGTTATGAGTGACAAGCGGGTGGAAGATCTGTTAGTTGGGCCGGAAAAGATTGCCTGGAAAGCCTACAAAGATGATGTTGACAGTTTTCTTGGCAATTACATAGCCCCACATTACATTCAGTTGGTGGACAAACTTTTTAAAACATATAAAACAATGAAGTGCAACATGTCACTCAAGATTCAAGATTCATGTCACTCAAGATTTATTTCCTCCGTTCACACTTCTGACTTTTTTCTTTGCAAATCTCGGTGCTGTCAGTGACGAAGTCTTCAAACGGGTCTTGAATAACGTGAATTTGCAACAAGTATTCAAAAACATTTGTTATTTATGATCGGTCATTTCTACAGCTACTGATGGTTCCTGAAATTGGGAGGACACATACACAAAGTTTGGACATTCCTAAGACACCTGGGAGCCACGAATACCACAATTTAATGGCGAAATCCTTATTTTACTTTCACCAGAAGGTGTTTTGGTTTCAGATTTCATTCTCTGTATCACGTTCTAAAATGAAAAGGCATATCAATTGACTTGAATTTAAATTAATGTATAATATGAAAGAAAACTATTTTTTGTTGCTTTAAAATGCTAAAATAATTATTGGCCATTCGTTTTATTTAGATTTCTTTTGTTTTGTTTGGGCTGCTCATTCTTAAAGTGGCTAAATCATTGTTTACAACAAATATGTGTGCCACCGAGTAATGTACCGCGTGATGCCGTGACGTCATGGGGTGACGTCGCGTTACCGAACCGGTCACAGCACTATCACCTGACTCTGATTCACTAGTGTCACGTGGTTTTGCCCGGTTACTAAACTACCAGAAAGCGCTCGAAGCTTCTAGAAACGCAAAGAAATTATACGCCATTTTTTTTTTTACTGTATAAACACATACACATTAATTAATTACAGTAATCAAACACAGAATAAACAAAAAACTTTGCTGTTAATTGTTTTTAAAAAACTCTGTTTTAAAAATGAATGTCCACAATTTTTTTTGTGTGTGTGTGTATTTAAAGCACTTTGTCTAAAATTTTACGCCTTCCCCCAATGTAGTTAGCTGTTCGATTTAAAAAAAAATTAACAATGCAGCCACTAGATGGCGCCCTGTTCATCATTCTAATCAGTTGGTCTATTCATTTGAATGCTGTGAATCCTTGTTTCAGTGAAAAACCTTAAATGTGTAATTTGTTTTTTACATGTGTGTATATAAGCCGTTAAACCAAGAAACCAATACATACTGCTTTCTCTCATTCAGCGAAAAAAGTGCCAAGATCCTTGTCCAAACCCTTATGAGTAGCATTGCTCTAAACTTTATGGCTGACCTTCTCAAACACACCCACGTTGCATAAAGGAAATAAAAGAATTATGTAAGGATTACAGAACTACTGCATTATGGCACAACTCCTGCAAAGCCCAAGGAGATTCTACACTGTTTATTAGCAGACAATGTCTAGGCGGTGAGAAATTCACTGAACTGCGCTGGATTCCAGCTCTCAGGGATTGGAATAGATATTTATTTATTCATAAAACATCAGAGCTCATACAATTTGGCCTAATCAGTGATTTACAACTACAGATGAAAAAATAATCACCTTGTATCTTAAACGACTGACGTATTTAAATACACATAATCTACGCTAGTCGAACTGGGTGGTGAAAACAAAAAGAAGTACCAATTTGCCAAAGTTATGAATCGGTTCAATTCTAGTTATTTTGACTCGGGAATTCTTCAGCTTTGAGATAATAATAATAATCTTTTATTTTATAATATATAATATTTTATATATCGCCTTAAAAAGTAGCCTCTCAAAGCGCTTTCCAAGCATATATATTTTTTTATAATAATAGTAATAATAAGAAAAATTATAATGAGAAAAATTAAATAAGTAAATAAACATCAAAGAATACATCATAAAAAATAAATCACATAAAAGCTATTCTGAAAAGGTGAGTTTTAAGAGCAGATTTTATTATCTAAATATTTCCTTACCTCATCCCTCAGCAACCATAACAGGGAAAGCCCAGCAGGCCCAGTTTACAACACACATCCTCACAACGTTCTACTTTCAAAGTCACTGCCTGGTTTGGAAATTACATTGTCTCAGATCACAAGATACAGCGAGATAGTGGGGAGGGCTGAAATCAAGATCAGGGTCTCTCAATCCTCCATCAGGAATATTAACACCACATTCTTCAACTTTAAATCCAACAGCATTGTGGCAGATCACACACACTCACTCTCCTGCCTTATGGGAAAAGTCAAGTCAAGACAAGTTTATTTCTATAGCGCTTTTTTTACAACAGACACTGTCTCAAAGCAGCTTTACAGAATTTTCAGAGTTAAAGTGAATGGTATGTATTTATCCCTGATGAGCAGCCATGGCGATGGGGCAAGAAAAAACTCCCTTAGATGATATGAGGAAGAAACCTTGAGAGGAACCAGACTCAAAGGGGGAACCCATCCTCATTTGGGTGACATCAAGAGTGTGATTATAAATCTTTAAACAATACTGAAGCATTTTGGCCCTTATGTCCAGATTGTGTGGCACTACTTTTCTGCAAGCCATATGACTACTCAATACAAAGGGACTGGCCTGTCACACACACACACACACACACACACACACACACACACACACACACACACACACACACACACACACACACACACACACACACACACACAAACACAAATGAACAGAAATGTAAAAAAATAAATAAATAATAATAATAAAGAAGGCTATTTATACAGTGCAATTCTTTATTCTTGTATCCCAGCAATGTTAGACACGTTAACTGCAAAACTCATTATGCACAAAATTGCTGTTTTGCACATATTGCTCTAAAACCATTTGAGTGCTACATGTACAGTTTCTATTATATGGACAAATCCATTTGCACTACTATTCGGTGCTACGGTGTCACTTTGTCTACTGTCTCACTGTCTTATGTTATTTTCTTTTTTGCACTCAAGTGCACTTTTTTAGTTTTGGGTAGTTCTATGATTGTGTTTTTTGTTATCTCGGGTTGTCTTATCTAGCACCATGATCCTGCGGGAATGTTCATTTCCCTGTTTACTGTATATATTAGGAATGACAATAAAAGCCTACATGACTTGACTTGATATTCTCACTAATACTATCTTGATCAGAATTGGATGTACTTGCATGTAAACATAGTTTGTGACCGGAGTTCAGAGATGAAAGACGCTCTGTGTGTTTCCTTTAATTCCTTTAAATAGCACATAAAATCCGTAATGTTCTCCAGTCTCTGTTTTTAGTCCATATGGGAGATAAACTCCTTTCTGCAAACTCTCCAGATGTTTGCTCAATTTTAAATGTTTTTGTACAGGCATGAGAAACAATGAGGAGTTTTGACAGCCTTGTCAGTTAAACAAGGTCCTTTTTGAACAGGGTGGGGTGCAGATTGATTGCATTCCTGAAACCCAATACACTATAGAGATAAACGTATATGTCACCTGACCTTCATACATTATATGGACTAAAGTATTAGGACACCTGACCTTTCCTAAAATGTTACCACAAAGCTGGATGTTTTTTTTTTTTTGCCTTCGCTTTAATTTGGAAACCCAAAACTGTTCCAGCATGGCAAAGCCCCTGTGCACAAAGCGAGCTCCATAAGGATATGATTTACATGGTTCCAAAAAGAAGATCTCAGCTTGCATGAGAGCACTGATCTCAATCCTACTGAGCACCTTTGGGATGAATTGGAACACTGACACTGACTGACTGCACCCCAGGCCTCCTCACCTCACCTACATCAGTACCTGACTTTACTAACACCCTTATGTCTGATGAACACAAATGTCCATAAGCACACTCCAAAATCTATTGGTGGTCCGTTAACTTTTGGCAATATTGTGTATACCCGTTTAGTATATGGGTCTATGTTACAAAGGTGCATTATATATTCTACATTCTACATTCTATATACATTTAAACTGTCAATTAGCTTTGTTTCTAGTTCATGCAAAAAATCACATGATGTGACTTAATTTTTATTTAAAAATGGCTTCATTTGAAGAGATTTATCATCTACTGTATAATACTTATGTTCAATCTTATGTTCACAGGCAGATCACATTATACCAATTGAAGTACTTTGAATTGAAGTACTTAATTTTGGTTTATCTGTAAATACATCCTCATAAACACAGATGTCTATTTATATCTTAATGTACAGTATGGTAAAAGTGTAAAGGTAATTTTCTTACAGCTTAAATCACGTTCTCCCAGTTAGACTTATAGATATAGTTTATTGATCCTGTGAGGGAAATTATTGCGTTACAGCAGCAGCAGGTTACACAGTAGTAGTGGAGAAAAAAACCCAAAAAAACAGTTTGTTATTAAATAAATGTAACTTATATGAATAAATACAATATTGAAATAAATATGATATTGTTTGCTAGTATGTCTATTGTTATATACTCTACCTATCAATTTACGTTTATCGCATTTGGTAGATGCCCTTATACAGAGCGACTTACGGTTATCTAATACATACAACTGAGCAGTTGAGGTTTAAGGGCCTTGCTCAAGGGCCCAGCACTGGCAGTTTGGTGGTGGTGGTGGGATTTTAGCACATGACCTTCTTATCAGAAGTCTACCCCTTTCCCTATCACCGCTGTTGGTCATGATGGATTTGTATTGTTTAGTCCAAAACTCAACCACAAAAATATACAAAAAAAAGGCATATAAATATGATTAACTATTTTTGTAAAAATATTAAAAATAAATGTGATATCCAAATAGATCAAAAGAGTTAATATAGGGGTTCTGTGGGATTTTCATCCCTGGCCATCTGAAAACCCATGGTGTTGTATTCCAATCTACATTTACTAGTATATATATTGTATAGTTATAGTGCACTATGTGCAGCCGATAGTGTTTGGACTGATGAAATACATTCAATGATTTGTAGAATAATGAGGCATAATGAGGATAAAATGTTTCAAACTGGTTACTGATGATGTTCTGGCACATGCAGCTGAATGAGAGCGTTTGTAGATGGGGATGCTGAGTGGGCAGCTGCATGCGCTCTGACCGGATGGAGGAGCAGCTGCGCCGCAGAGCCACTGCGCCCTAATTGGCTCCGTCCCAAACCGCATACTGCCCTGCTAAATAGTGTGTCAGAATAATACTGCACAAATCATTTCTTAAAGCTCTCAGTGTACAATTCTGCCATTACTGTTCTTCCTGTAGTGCAGCACTACACATTTAGACAAAGGGCTCTTCATGGGTTCTTGAAAGGGTTCTCCTTGAAACTCTGTTCTAGTAAGAAAGCACACTGTAGTACTGTTTTCCAGGGACTCCTGCAACCTTTGAAAAACCCACTGTACACTCATGCATCTGAGGGTTTTCCCACTTTACCCACTATAGTTGAGCAAGAAGACAGGAAGTAGTCCAGGACCAGGGACAGATAGACAGCTTTTACTTTTGGGAAATCAAAATGATCCATCAGTTGTAGTAATCACTGTTCTGTGGAGTAGCATGTCATACTGGACATGACCATTCACTCAGGTCTGTGACCCCCCCCCACACACACAATGTCTGTCTGTCTGTCTGTCTGTCTGTCTGTCTGTCTCTCTCTCTCACACACACACACACACACACACACACACACACACACACACACACACACACACACACACACACACACACACACACTCTCTTTCTCTCTCACACACATACATAAACACACACACACACACACACTCACATACACACATACATAAACACACACACACTCTCCCACACACATACATGCACACACACACACTCTCTCCTTCTCTCTCTGTCTCTCTCTCACACACATACATAAACACACACACACACTCACACACACACACACACACACACACACACACACACACACACACACACACACACACACACATATACATGCACACATACATGCACACACACACACTCTCTTTTTCTCTCTCTGTCTCTCTCTCACACACATACACACATACATAAACACACATACTCTCTCTCTCTCTCACTCACACACACACACTTTCTCTCTCTTTCTGTCTTTCTCTCTCACACATACGCACACACACTCTCACACACAGAGACAATCACATACACACATACATAAACACACACACTTTCTCTCGCTCTCTGTCTTTCTCTCACACATATACACACTCTCTCACACACAGAGACACTCACATACACATACATACAGACACATGCTCTCTCTCTCTCTCTCTCTCTCTCTCTCACACACACACACACACACACACACACACACACACACACACACTCTCTTTTTCTCTCTCTGTCTCTCTCTCACACACATACACACATACATAAACACACATACTCTCTCTCTCTCTCACTCACACACACACACTTTCTCTCTCTTTCTGTCTTTCTCTCTCACACATACGCACACACACTCTCACACACAGAGACAATCACATACACACATACATAAACACACACACTTTCTCTCGCTCTCTGTCTTTCTCTCACACATATACACACTCTCTCACACACAGAGACACTCACATACACATACATACAGACACATGCTCTCTCTCTCTCTCTCTCTCACACACACACACACACACACACACACACACACACACACACTCTCTTTTTCTCTCTCTGTCTCTCTCTCACACACATACACACATACATAAACACACATACTCTCTCTCTCTCTCACTCACACACACACACTTTCTCTCTCTTTCTGTCTTTCTCTCTCACACATACGCACACACACTCTCACACACAGAGACAATCACATACACACATACATAAACACACACACTTTCTCTCGCTCTCTGTCTTTCTCTCACACATATACACACTCTCTCACACACAGAGACACTCACATACACATACATACAGACACATGCTCTCTCTCTCTCTCTCTCTCTCTCTCTCTCTCTCTCTCTCACACACACACACACACACACACACACACAAATACTCTTTTCTCTCTCTCTCTCTCTCTCTCTCTCTCTCTCTCTCTCTCTCTCTCTCACACACACACACACACACACACACACGCCCCTCTGTTTTTGTACGCCAAGGCGAAGCGAACACGAGCGCCTCCTCCTCCTCCTGCCGCCGCCGTTAACTCGCAGCCTTGCGCGTGAATGAGCGCGAGAGCGGACGCACCCCGTCGTGTCTGCGGTTCCCTTTAGGTTCTTCTCGCCGAGCGCGCGCCCGCTGAGCAGATCCCCCTTCGCGCTCACGTCGGACATGATACGGAGATGAGGCTCAGAAATGGCACCTTCCTGACAGTGTTAGTGTTTGGAGTGTGCGGGCTCATATCGCTCTCCTGGTACACCGCGTTCAGCAATTCCAAAGGTAAGCAAAGCAAGCCATCCCTGCCTCTCTGTGTGTGTGTGTGTGTGTGTGTGTGTGTGTGTGTGTGTGTGCGTGCATGTTGCGTTCAGACTGTATCAGATTTAAAACACATCGCCTTGTGAAATGTTTCTTCTGGGTAGTGTTGCTCCTCCAGTTGCATGTCCGAAGCCTGGTCCGTAGAAGCTGCACGGGAGCGCGTGCATGAGACCACCAGATCTCCAAAAACCTTATGCTCCTTCTCGTTCTTTCTTCATGAAATGAACACAAAAAAAAAACTAAGAGTTCGTCGCCGAGGAATACAGAGGACGTGAAAGTGAATAGAGCAGAGCTGGAACGAGGTGTTTACAGTTTTACCCAGAGGTGTAACTGCTGTTAGTAAACATCTGGACAGGGGTTGCATGCATCAGGGATGCATGTGCTGGTTGGCATTGTAGTGTATGATTGGTTTTTATCTTTTGTACCAATACTGCAGTGAAAAACTCAATATTGATCAATATATTTAAAACATCTTGAACAGTTTCTGTTAGTTCTTCATAAGAAAACAATGCAAAGCTTCACGTGTCCTGTGTGTTTACCTGCATGCCAGTTTCAAACATTCAATGGATTTGAATGGAAAATCCAGTTTCACAACAGTTTTTTTTTCCTGATGTGTTGGTTTGTGATTGCATGTAAATCCTCGTGACCCACATGCACCACATCCAGCATTAGGTATCATCAGGGTAGCTAAGCTCTCATCTACACTCCATCTAATCAGTTGATTCCTGGTTTTCCTCAGTGCATTTGTGAGCTTGCTTCCTGTGCACTCTCGGTTTTTTATAAAGATCGAGTCCGATGCACAGTAAATGTCACGTATAAATCTCTTCACTGATGCGTATTAGGTCCTATTAAGCTCAATTGTTTTAGCAAGCTACTAATTACTTCTGACTTCAGTTGCTTTAACACAACTAAATAAAGCCCTGAGCTCTGTTTTATTTCTGTCCTGTTTCACATGAAAGGGCACAGTTTTATAGTTCACAAGGCTGTTCACTGTGTGTGTGTGCATGTATGTGTGTGTATGTGTGTGCCATAGGCACTTCCTTATGATGTTAGAGTTCATGAAATGATTGTATTAGTGCACGCATTTGCATCAAGGATGCCGGGAAGCAAATGTCAGAGACCATATCTGAGCTCTTGCTCAAAGCATAAGCTTGGGGTCTAACTGCTGATAAAATAACGTCCTGAAACTTTTCATTATTTTCAGATCAGCTAAATACTCTAGGTGGAAGAATGGGGAAAATTGTTTTTAACAATTTTATTATGTTTTTTGCATGTGTTTTTTTTTGCTAACTGCTAGACTGATACTCATTCGTACAAGGCGCACATGTGGGATTATTTCAGAGGCAGTATAAACCTGGATCAGCAATTCATCAACAAACTTAGCATATGGATAAGTCTTACCTCCTGGAATCTGATTATTCAAGGATTTGATAGTACTTCTTTAACATGCCCTCCATGCTGGATGCTTTGCTTGTCCTGCTTATGCATTTGAGACTGCATTGCCTTATGTGGACCTTTTGTATTACATTTTCTAAATGATGCTTTGTTTTATGCAGTTGTGTATCATACATATGCAGTGCACTCATCTTCGCACAGAGACCAGCTCCAAGATCATTTTGGCACCGGATCCTCCCCTGGCATTTAGAAATGACGTCAGATTCACCTCTGATCCACATCATTCTGCTAAGAGATTAGTATGGGAAAATTGCATCAGTGGCATCGTTATTGTATTCTCTGTTGCTGCCATGTTGTCACAGGGTATGTCTATGCAGACATAAGGATTGCTGAAATTACATGAACTTGGAAGAGAATTGAACAGCTTGAATGGATTTAATGGGGGTTTCTAAAGTAAAGAAGATGTGTTCACCACACAGCCTGATTTTTTTATTTAGAATTCCAGCCTGAAGTTTTTTTTCTCGGGCTAAACTAAGAAAAAATAGAGTTCATGTTACTTCTGCTCTGGGAGAGAGGCAGAGAGATGTTGTCTGACCTCTTGTTACTCTTTGTCCTTTGTTTTTCATTGTCTTATTTGCAAAAGAAGAACGGGACGGGGTTCACATTGCCCTCTTGCACCTGAGTGAACTGACATAGATATTCCCTTGATAGAGTATGTGTAAGGAGGTGTGTGTGTGTGTGTGTGTGTGTGTGTGTGTGTGTGTGTGTGTGTGTGTGTGTGTGTGTATATATATATATATATATATATATATATATATATATATATATATATATATATATATATATATATATATACATACAGAACTCGCAGAGGTTACGTTCTAGACCCCTCACGAGATTCGAAAATTTTGGACGCCTATGGTACCTTAGTGAATTCATCTACACATTATGTCACTTTAATACAATGTGTTTTTAAAAATTTTATGAAATTTGTTAGTGAAAACATAGTTTGAAATGTTATTCCTAACGCTCCTGAACATTCGGTTCAGATTCCCGCAAATTTTAAGATAATCCGTAACTTGCTCTTAGTTAGGTTCCGAATAAGAACTCACTAATTTTTCGAGCCAAACCGTGAACTATAATATATATATTAGATATGAATGATGGTGAATCATGTGCACTTTATTTCTTAACTTGCCCTCTTACCTTACTCCAGAGAGTGGAGAGATGAAACTCAGACGCTATGAAATGGATGATGTACCTTGTAACCTGCAGTCGCCCTCAGAGAGGCTTTTGTGAAAGCTTTTGGTTATTTATCCTTTATTATAAATTGCCCAGAAGTCATCTTTATGCTGATATTAACTTTAGACAGTTGAGTTCGGGTCTTGCATGACCGCCTGAAGTTACTTGTGGTCTAGTTTTTTGCTCCACAGTGGCTTATTTATCACCACATAACCTCCTTCTGTCTTACCTGGTTTTGACTATTGTTAACAGTCAGACGTATTTGTTTACTACGACGTGTTTAAAATGACAATTATAACACTAAAGATGGCTCAAAAGGACAGAGGAGAATGAAGATTGGTTGGAGCTGACAGGAACGCAACAATGAATCAAGTAACTTTTAGGAAAAGAAAAAAAAAGCATCTCAGAATGCACGAGTGTGTGTATGTGTGTGTGAGTGTGTGTAAAAATCCCAGGAGACCAGGTGGGAATTTGTAAAATGCACTTTCTAAAAACCAGCCCAATGAATCACAAAAATGTTGTTTTCCCTCCTTCCGATTTTCGATGTGAAACTGGAGGTTTATCTACATGATTTATGCATTGCCTGCTGCTATGTGTTTGGTTGGACATTTGTATGAACTACCAGGGGTGTGAGTATTCTTATTAAAGTGGCAGATGAGGATATAACCACAGTAATACAGCGTTTCATTCATAAAGTTGTTTTTGATAACTCTGCAACACTTCATACATTTTGTACTACATTTTATTGAGGTAGTTTATTCAGAGGCAATTGATTCAAGATTCAAGATTTTATTTGTCGCAAACAGAGTTGTATACGGAATACAACTCGCAGTGAAATGTAAACCTGATCGGCTGCTCGGAAAATTGCGCATTAAATAAAAGCAACTATAAATATCAACTGAGATAAAATGTATTAGATAAAGTGGCAGTAATGCATATATATTTAAATGTGCAAAAGGGAAGTAAAAATTGTGTGTATTTTAATGAACAAAACCTAAAATAGCACCAGTAACAATATAAGGTGCTGTGTGCAAATGCAGAATGACACAAGTGTGACTGGTGAAAAAAAATTGGATTTAGAACATTGAGGTTATGGATTGAATAGTGATACTCTGCTTGTGGAGTTTTTTTGGAGTTTGGAGTTCGAAGAAGTAGATCTAACCGTAAGTATGACACAATCCTGTTCTACAGATGACATGGCTACAAAATCGTGTTGGATGGTAAAGAGTGGGATCTGCATGTGCTGCTATGTTGGAGGGAAGAGATAAACCCTGACAAATAAGAGTGGGCAACAGTGTGGAGTATTTTATAGGTAGTAAGAAGGATTTGAATGGGTTTCACTGTTGAAAAGGGAACCAGTAAAGAGTTTGATATACTGGTGTGATGTTTGGCCAGGATCCAAGGTTAGTTGAAAGAGGCAGCCGAGGCTTAAGTGATTTAGGGCCTGGAAGAGAAAGTGTGGATGAGGGCTTGAATTGGAGGGCTGGAATCGCATGGAGGATTTTGACACGTATCAGAAGGAAGACTTGGGAATAGAGATGACAGAACGTTTACACTGTATAATTGACCTCTTTTCTTGCATCTGTTGTTTAATCAGGAACAGGGAGGACCTAAAACAATCTTTTCCACAAGGGGGGGCCAGTCGGGGTGCAGTTTTTGCATTCCAACCAGGCAAGAGCAACACCAAATTCTACTTGTTTAAATGTAATGATTTTCATTTTCAATGACTATCAGATGTTCCCTCGATTGGTTGGAATGAAAACCTGAACCCACACTGGCCCTTTGTGGAAAAGATTGGACACCACTGACCCAAAACCTTCCACAGGAAGTGTGTGTGTCATAAATACGGCATGGTTGCTATAGTCGCTCCTGATTTTGTCCACTAACTTTAGAAGTTTAGAATTGTTTGGACGTCTTGCAATTAGTGCAGTTGTTTCATCTACTGACCCTGATGGAGTCTTGGACGTTTCCTCTTCTCTCTGATCCAATCTGACAGCAGGGATAAAAGAGCAGTTCAAAGGAAGATTAAATTATCAGCATTTTGATTCAATTGTGACTTGCCTTGCATAGGCAGCATATGGCTTGTAAATGACTAATCCTTTAAATGTTATTATCAAAAAATAATGTGCATTTACCAAGTGGACTCGTTTTTATTACTATTGGCTCTGACGTTGGATTTGTTTTGGACCCTACTTTGTATGTCTGCCTCAAATTATTTTGTAATTTGCGTTTTTCATCAAGCCTGCTCTTGTTTTTGAGGTAAGCACACAGCTTTTTGCAGTCCTCTGTGTATTTTAATGCATAGGTCTGGTGCTAAAGCAGCATGGCCAGAGAAGGCACAGCATTGGTAATGCTAGAACAGCCCTTGTAGGAAAGAGTTTTGTGGACCGAAGGGAAGAGTACATGCTAGAAATCATCTACACACATCAACATAAGTGTGGGTACATTTTTATTATACAAACTAAAAGGCTATTTGAAATGATGTCTCTGCCATGTCCTCCTTCAGATAGTTCGATTTGAATAAACACACTGGTCTGGTATAGGCTTGTACTGAACGCAGCTTCAGGCGCATTTGACAAAGCTGCAATTTAGTCATTGATACGGCCATGAAACCGTTAAACTAAGCACAGTTTAATTTGTGATCAGGTTCATACCATCATACAGCCACCTGTAATTAAACTAGAGAGTTTAATATTAATATAATGTGAAATGTGAGTTGGTAAATTCACCGTCACTTCTTAATGACAGCTTTTATCATTTTTACCGGACCTTACAGGTGACTAAATGTTGCTTAAGCAAACTTCTGAGCTGTTGAAGGTTAAGGATCTTACTTATGGGCATTCTGGCACTTCAACTCTGACCTGCCAGTCACTCACCCAGAATATTAACAGCTGAGGTACTACTTCTATACAGATTTTAAAAAGCTATATAAATAGACTTTTGTGTAGACCAAGATGTTTTCTTGCCTTTTCTTGCCGAGTGCTCCAAGATCAGGTTCCAGATCCACTGTGACACTGACAAGGATTAAGTGTTTCCTAAACATGAATAGATTAATGAATTTTTCATTAATTTCTTTATTCATCTTAAATGACTGCTGTCTTCTGGTCAGGGTCACTGTAGCTCTGGAGCCTGGCCCAGGAACACTGGTTTAAGAGACAGCAGGAAAAACCGGATGGGATTCCATGCTGATTTATTTTATTTATTTCTATTTGTTGAAGCTTCTGTGACCTTTTTTACATAATTAGCCTCTTGTTATTAGTTACAGTCTCTGAGGTGAATTAACAACTGGCTACATTTGAAAGAACAAAATGGATTTTTTTTAATGAAGAGATTAGATAAATTTTTTTTTCTTCTTTTTTTTTTTTTTTACTGTTTTTCTCTTTTAACGATGTCTGCTTTGGTAGAAGTGACATCATGGCTGCACGAGTAGCAATTAAAATTATTTTAGCATTATCTTTACTTGGCTGTACTATAGCTTTTTATACCTTTCAAATAAATTATTTTTGTTTATGTGTTCAAGGCTATTTTCTTTGTGTTATTATAAAAAAACCTCGCAACATGTTAAAATTATTTTTCCATTTAATAAAACAAGACATGTTCTTTCTGCCTCTCGTGAAAATCGCAGTGACATGCTTTGTTAAGAAGTGGAGCTTTTTTTAACTAGCTGGCAGGGTGAAGTAGCAGTGGAGTGCACACTAACCACTACCTTACCTTACAGCAACACACCACGCAATGTTAATGACTTGTGTGAAAAAAAGTTCTGTCATAAGCACTTTTCTAGCACTAGCATTTCACAATAGCTCAACATTTCAGGGGAAACATCTCTGTCAATCATTATGCTATCTGACATGTTCACAGCCATTTAATGACAACTTTAGTATCACAAAGTTTTTTTATAGTTAAAAATTAATTCCTAGTCTTTTCCAAGTTTCTGTTTAAAACAAGGTTTTTAAATGTTTTGTGTATCGCCAGACAGCCTTACAGAAAAGACAGCTGCAAAGCAGGGGTTACCACAGCTGTTTATTTATTTGCTGTGCGTTTGCCACGTTCTCATTTTCATATGAACAGAAGGGATTATGACAAGTTTTTAGTTTTGAGTGAAGCGATAGAGTGTCTTCTCTTTTGTTCTGTCAGGTGGCTTTGTGTGGCCTGGCTCTAAATGAAGCCGTAATAACGAACGTCTGATGAATTATACATGTGGCCATTGTTTGTGACGGGATGTTATCCTTTCATTAATAATCCAGCTACAGGCAGAAACAAGGCGATGGCTTCTTCGCCTCTGTGTCGAGCTGTTTAAATGCAGATTTGACAAGTTAGACCTGTCAAATGTGCCAGACAGGAGCATACCATGAGACGTTTACACAATGAGGCGTCACATGTTGGAGTCACTTTATCCAGATTCTGTGTGCATATTTTGAAAGAGAGAGAGGGAGAACAAGCTTTGAAATGTGGTTTAATTATTCAGGTTTGAAGTGGCTCCTGATAGCTTCATACCACTTGAACCGCTGCTTCCACTATAGTAGCTGAAGCTGAAAGGAAAGCCAGCTCTCCAGCCAGGCTGCTGAGAAACGGCCCTGCATTTATAATTAATGCCTGACTTGCGATATGCTGCTCTCAACTCCGCTTTACAGTGGTTTATACCTCAGGATTTGGTGCCTCCTTTGGTGCTTTCAGATCATCTTCAAATCTTTTTTTCTTCCAAAGCACATTGTTACTCCCACTTAAAAGATTTAAGCACACTCTTCTTTTCTAATACACTTTATAATTTATCAGTTGTGGGGGTGGACACATACGCTTCCCAGGTGCCAAAACAAAACAATTTTGTGTTCAGCCCTGTCAGAAAAGTAAACTCTGTTTTCCCCTATGTGTTATGTGGAATGTTAGTCAGACATAAACACAGTGTGAAATCTTAGACAGTTTATTTAAAAAATCAATCAGAAAGGTTGAAATGACCTTGAAATAATTTACATGATTGTTTCTTTTATTAAGTACCTAACTATCTAACTAGCTCACCATACTTTAGCAGATTATGCTAGTTGCCATTTTTCCTTGTCGGTATAAACAATGAAATTACGTGAATGAGCTCAGATATACCATGAGTACCACATACCTGATCTCCCCATCCCGAGGCTTCCTGAGGTTTGGCCAGCTCCAGTCACGTCCCACCTCATGAAGATTATGGACTTTAAAGAAGTAGATGCCAAACCCGCAAACACCCTGAACCATCTAGAGACGTACCAGTGCCAATTGGAGTGTTTAAAGGCTCTGGCATGGAGAAGCTGATGCTGGATCTGTGATGATCACAAATGTTGATCTCAGTAGCTCCTACTTTTATACCAAAGACTGTGAAAGAACATTTACTTATAATCTTATACTCCAGTACTCATGTTAGTTCTCACTCTCCAGTGTTCTGTATTGTTGAAAGATTTATGATCAAACTCTTGATGTCACCCAAATGAGGGTGGGTTCCTCTTTTGAGTCTGGTTCCTCTCAAGGTTTCTTCCTCATAACATCTAAGGGAGTTTTTCCTTGCCACAGTCGCCATGGCTTGCTCATCAGGGATAAATGCACACCATTCACCTTGACTGTTGATTTCTGTAAAGCTGCTTTGAGACAATGTCTGTTGTGAAAAGCGCTATACAAATAAACTTGACTTGACATACCCTATATGAACAAAGGTTTTGGACACCTTACCATGAGATTCTTATGTGCTTTTTGAACATCTCATTCCACATGTAATCCCTATGCTGTTATATTAACCTTCACTCTTTTGGGAGGATGTTCCACTAGATCTTGGAGTTTGCTTGTAGAGATTTGTGCTCAATCAGTCATTAGACCATACAAGCAGGTACTTATGTAGGGTGAGAAGGCCTGGGGTGCAGTCAGCACTCCAATTCATGCCATATGTGGATGAATAGGGTTAAGGTCAGACCTCTATAGAAGACCACCCAATATCTTCTACCCCAACCCATGTAAAGTGAAGGGAAAATTTAATGCTACTGCATTCGAATATATACAATACAGTTGTGTGTCTCCAACTTTGTTGTAACCGTTTCGGCAAGAACCACATATGACGGGAAAAGTCAGGTGTCCCAGTACTTATACTGTATGTGATATCACCAGATTTTATTGCCCAAATTGATTTTCTCATAAAGAGAGTGTTGTAGGAGTGAAAGTGGGAGGCTGCTTTGACATTAAAAAGTCTGTTATTGTTCACCATTAGCGCATCTGAGTCCTGAGAGCAGATACAGGATTAGCAGTTAATAAGAGAATTGTTTCTAATCAGTGTCTGTCAGCACATTTAGTTTCACAACTCAGCAGAGAATTAAACAATAAACAATAGGACATAGAAAATATTGTTTTTGGAAATAACATCCTCTACAGATGCAGAGTATAGAAATAAGGTTAAAAAAACAGTGCAGTCCTTTAAAGGAAGTGTGTGTTGTTTTATGGAGTGTGTTTTTTTCCAAAGTGTGAATGCACAGCGTTTTCTTCAGCATATCTCAGAAAAGCTTTGAAAAGATTACAACCTCAGATTTTTATCCCACAGGTGACCTGAATAATGCGGCGAACGAGCTGCAAATTTGTCATAATTACTGTATTTTTCGGACTATAAGCCGCTACTTTTTCCCACGTTTTGAACCTAGCGGCTTAAACAACGAAGCGGCTAATTTATTAATTTTTCCTGTTTTTTTTCCGGTTTTACAAACTTCAAGCCAAAAAACTGAACCCCATAACATTAGACCAATGAAATTTCCGAACGTAAATGAAAAAACGCACCTCACCTGGTCGGCTACTGTTTAGATACAAGCCGCTGTAACGCGTTGAGTCTGGGTCATGGGATAGCTCGACTCCAGTTGCATATACAACTACAGTTATTATAACTGTATATAATAACTACAGTTATCATATAAGCACAGACAGGTTTCCAAAACTTGTGCTTTTTTATTTTTCTTGGCAACAGCGTTACGCGTTAGTCAAAGAAACTTAGAAATGAGCATCAGAAAATAATGAACACATATTCCTCAGTTTTACACACACGCAGTAATACCGGAGGAATGCAGTGCCACGCTATTCCCAAAATACCGCTATGCTCCTAAAGGAAGCGCAAAATATTTCACCCGTTACACCTTGTGTAACGTGTCTTTCGTTAAAGCCTGTGTAAAGTACTTTAGTGTAGACACCTGCGGCTTATAATATATAAAAATATTTGTAAAATTCAGTGGGTGGGCTAATATATGGGTGCGCTTTATAGTCAGAAATTACGGTAATAACAAATGCTTGTTTTCTCACAATGGAATCTCATTTATGCCCATGCACGCCTTATATACGTATGTGTGTCTAAATGCACAGCATTAGAAGCTAAATCAGTGCCAGCTGCTGAGTTCTTTCTTTCATTGTGCGAGAAAAAATATTTATCAGCAATGACCCTTCCACCCATGATGCTGTTGTACTGTAAGTGCTACTCTCTTATCACTTCTGGCATCACATCACTCTGCTGATGATTCAGCCTGAGCTGCTGTCAGGGCTAGACCAATAAAAGATCTCGCACCAGACTGTGCATGTGTATCCGTTTGTCTGTCTGATTGTGAGTGGTTTATATTTTATATATTTTTATATTTTTTATTCCTCGACTCTAACCAATAATGATTTTACTTAAAAATGAAGAAAACTCAAAGATGGTCTACTACTGTTATCCAGGTGTAATAGCACAAGCTATTAAAAGTACCCTGAAAGACAGAAATGCTATGTGTGTGTATGTGTCGAGAGGTCACTTTCTGGTTAGAGTCCAGTTTATCATGAGGGTAGCATGTGACTGGAAGTGACCATGTGGTCATTGTGTGATGCCTTAGTTATTCATTCATCTCTCTCTCTCTCTCTCTCTCTCTCTCTCTCTCTCTCTCTCTTTCTCTCTCTCTCTCTCTCTCTCTCTCTCTCTCTCTCTCTCTCTCTGACCTACCCCCCCCCAACTTACACACACACACACACACACACACACACACACACACACACACACACACATGCTTGTGTTCAGTGCTGTGTGAAATTTAACTCCCACTTCACTCCTCTTCTTTTCAGGAATAATTGCCTCAGTCACCGCTTTCTTCATTTCCTGTCTGTCTTTCTCCCTCTCATTTCTTCTCTTGCCTTTCATTATCGTTCTTTCATCCAGTTCCTGCTTTTTCTGTCCTGTCATTTTTTATTTATTTTTTTAACTGTGATTGGAATTCGGGCACCTGAGGATATGACCTGCATGCTCTAGCTACTTTCAGGAGATGTTCTCAATAAGCATTGGTGAAAGGATGTAATTTATAATTTAGGGATGTCTATTATAGTTCTGTTGAATTGAAATGAAGCGCTACACTGATTAACCATAACATTAAATCCACCTGTCTAATACTGTCTAATACCCCTGGGGTGCTAAAACTCCTGTGACCCATTGAGTCTTGGGCTCCATAAGACCTTTTTCTGAAGGTGTTCAGTGGTATCTGGCACTAAGAAATATAATTTTCATTTATGAGATCTGGGGAATTTGAAGGCCAAATCAACGCTTTGTCATATCAAACCATTCCTGAACAATTTTGTGCACTCTGGCATGGTACATCAGCCTGCTGAAGAGGCCACTTCTAATACTGATTACTGTTATCATGATGGTTGGTCTGTAAAAGTGTTTGGGAATGTGGCCTACTAACAATCACAAGAATGCCAGGTCTAAAAGGTTTTCCAGCAGAACTTTGCTCAGTGCATCACAATGCCTCTGCCGGCTTTGTGTTGTTCTTATAATGCATCATGGTATATTCTCTTCCCCAGGTATGTGACACACATACACAAGTCTGTCCACATGATGTTTGAGAAAATACAATTTATCATACGGAGCCATCTTCTTCCATGACTTCATTGTCCAGTTCTGTTGCTCATGTGTCCATTGAGGGTGCTTTTAAGGTGGACAGGGGTCAGCATGGGTATTCGGACCAGTCAATAGTTACCCAGCCCAATCGCTTTAAGTTGTGATGCACTGTGTGCCCTGACACCTTTATATTAAAGCCAGCATGAACATTTTTAGTCATTTGTGCTTGAGTAGCACTTCTGTGTGATTGGACCAGACAGGCTAGACTTTGCTAGGAGCAATAGGGGAGCAGAATGATTGACAGGCAAGTTGATGTTATCTTCGTTGGTTGGATCCTGATGGTTGTCTGCATCGTTTACAGAGTTTGGATGCAACAGAGATCACTATTTTTTACCTATTCTGCAAAGCCATAACTCAGGCAATGAAGTTGGCTCAAATCAACATATTCTGATCCAGCTTTTATTACCAAGTGGGAAAAGCCTAAAAACGGGGTAAAAAGAAAAATTTATTTGCTAGGTAAGCATCTTGTAGCTTAGAGTTAAGGTTCAGAATCCGGCTCTTACTGGACTTTAGTATAGCACTGAGGGCTCCAACTTTTTGCTATAAGTTATTTATGTCATAAACAGATTTACAAGCTCTTCAAGTATGAACTTTGTTTGGACGTAGGTAGCTGACCTGCTGTTAAAGTTTATTATCCATTTCACATCCAAACGTCTAGAGTATTTTAATAAAACATTATTAAAGCTTAACAGGAGCACTGGTTTCACTCAGTCACCAACTCGCAATGCTTTCATAAGGCTTTCATTTGCCTCTAAAATTAACTACCCCAGAGATTCTCCACAGGTTATATACGTAACTTAAAATTAATCTCAGTATTATAGATAATTCTCGTGTTTAATTACTGATGTAATTTTCCAATTTTTTTTTACGCTTATTATTATTGCAATTGTTTTATTTATTTTTTAAATTTTTTTTATTTTTATATATATATTATTTTGTAGTGCAGTAGCATAAACAGATGTACTACAATCTTATCTGCCATACAATTTTCCTTATTCCCTTTTCCCTTTTTTATAATTCTACAATATGTACATAATACAAACATAAAAGATAAATACATACAATAATAGGTATTCCTTAATAAATAGGTTTTTAGTATATAGTACAGGCTGTAGGAAAAAAACATGGCGAGGCATGCAAGGGAATTCACAGTAACTTTTTCCATTCAAAAAATTAAGTTCATTTGTTCTATACTTCCACAATGTCTTGATTTACATGCTCAACCCACTTAGTGTTATTGCAATTTCTGATATGGCACTCCCTGATATTTGTTTATCTAGCTTAGATTCAGTTAATGATGTCTGAGGTTAAAATTATTAGTAAATGTCAAATTTGTGTTAACTGACATACGTATGTTGAATATTGTAAGCTAATCAATTTACAATAAATCAAACTTTTTGGAGTCTGTTTAAAATTAAATAAAATTCGAAACTCGCCACCATAAAAACAATACTATTACCACTCATCTTCTGTCTTAGTAACCTTTTCAATGCCAGACCAGTAAAGGTAAATGGATGTTACGAGTATGTAACGTATATAATCAAACTATATGCTTTTTTTGTATTTTAAAAATATTCAAGTTGATTCGGTGTAACACTTGAACCCTATGACAAATCACAGTCCACTATATACTTCTTCACCTGCTGCTGTTGAATTTTTCTCTCTGCATCCCCTCAGTGAGTTTATGTCTGTTCGCGTAATTAAGAAACGGCAGTAGTCGGCACACATACAGCAGCTACTCTGTGTTCTCCCCACGTAATAAAGTGCACTTGATTAACTAACTTGAGACATTTTACACAGCCTGCCTCACTCATTTAATGCCAGAGGTTTACCCAGTGCAATTTTCCCAACAGGATGCGCCTTTATGTCCTCAAAACGTCCCGCTTTCCTCGAGGCTTTGAAACGAAGCCTCGTGCATCAACGTAATTCCGGCTTGTCAACTTGGGTGAACTTGAGAAAAGGACAATTCAGGGTGATGCATGTTGACAGGGAGACTGCGCCCGACAGCTTTAAACCAACCAAGCAAATATTCAGGGCGGCGGAGATGCCGCAGCTGCCTATCAGCCTGACTAGCGAGAGAAATCTATTGGACGTTGAAGCTTTGCCGTTATGTGCGACTCAGTAGAACGAATGTGTTTATTTTATTAGCCGTTATGTAATAACCTGCATACATACCTAATGTTTGATTTATACATATTATCACACATTGCAGGAATTGACTGGAAATTAATATGGGGTGAAAACTTTTCCCACTATAACTCATGATGGTTACAGTTTTGGACACATAACTGATTCATGATGTGTCTCAATTCTATAATAATTCTATTCTTATAAATAAGGATTTTTTTTTAAACCATTATTACTGTTTTGCCTCAACCATGCACCATGAAGTAGCTGTAGAAGTAGCTGGTATGAGATTTAACTGAATTTGATAGGATGAGTGGAATTAGGTGAATAAAATTGGAATATTTAAATTTTTGCCTTCAAATATATGCATATGCAAAAAAAACCCGTTCAAACAGTGAATTTTTTATTAACTGTGTGTGTGTATGTGTGTGTGTGCGTGTGTGTGTGTGCGGGGAGCTGTTGATGTGCTCTTATGCCAGCTCGGTGCTTTCCTGCTGGGGTTGCCATCTGCTCTATGAGGAGTGTGCAGGTGTGTGAAATTTGTGCTTGGTCACGGCACCTTGTGGAGTGTGTGCGGGCTAGTGTGTGCGTGCATGTGTGTATACATGTGCTTATGTCTATTTGTGTGTGTTTAGGAGGGGTTCTCAGAGTAGGTAGATTCCCCATAGATACTGCATAGATACACTCATACACGTGCGCACACACACACACACACCCACACACACACACACACCCACACACACACACACACACACACACACACACACACACACACACACACACACACACACACACACACTCTCCACTCGCTGTGTGCATTCATTCTCTAACAGCTGAACACATTACATGTTCATCCTCACCAGTTTGGCTCGCTTCTTCCACCACCACCTATCTTTCTTTATCTTTCCAAGCCTTCTCTCACTGTCTCTATCTCTACCTTTCTTTATCTATTTCTCTCTCTCGCTCGCTCTCCCCCTGTCTCTCTCTCTCTCTCTTCCCACTCTCTCGCTCTTTTCTCTATCTCGTTTTCATCATCCCTAACAGTTGTGGTTTCTGTCTGTCTCATTTACTGCTGTTTCATGAGCCAGCCATCTGCTTCTGGAAACTGTTTTTCATGCTGACTCTGAATGGGGTAAAGACCCTGTGTGTCTGAGTGTAGAAGATAAAGAGAGAGAGAGAGAGAGAGTGAATGAGATTGTAAGAACATTGAGATTGACAAAGGTACAGTGCACCCGGAAAGTATTCACAGCGCTTCACTTTTTCCACATTTTATGTTACAGACTTATTCCAAAATGGATTACATTTAAAATTCGACAAGCAATACCCCATAAAAACAACGTGAAAATTGTTTGAAATTTTTGCGAATGTATTTTTTTTTAAAAAGAAGAAAAAAATCCTGTGTACATTAGTATTCACAGCCTTTGCTGTGACACTCAAAATTAAGCTCAGGTGCATCCTGTTTCTACTGATCATCCTTGAGGTGTTTCTACAACTTGATTGGACCTGTGTCCACCTGTGTTAAATTCAGTTAATTGGACATGATTTGGAAAGGCACACACCTGTCTATAGAAGGTCTCACAGTTAACGGTTCATGTCAGAGCACAAACCAAGCCTTGATGTTCAGGGAATTGTCTGTAGACCTCCGAGACAGGATTGTATTGAGGCACAGATCTGTGCAATGGTACAGAAAAGGTTCTGCAGCATTGAGGGTCCAAATGAGTACAGTGGCCTACTTAGACGGAGAACCTGATGGTCACTCTCTGTTTATATTACACTTTTATCATCTGGGTCGCTTTATTGAAATTGTACTTCATTACACCGATCAACCTGCTTAACATAATCACGTCTGTTCTAAACGAATTTCAGTTGAATACGCTGATACGCAGTCACATAGGTAGCAAATACACAGCCACAAGCTCGCATAGGCAAAAAACACAAATGCTTCTGTGTGTGTGTGTGTGTGTGTGTGTGCAAGGAAAGGAGTGACATGTAAGCTGTGTTCTCGCACGCATGTTCAGCATGTACTTTTCCTTTGTGTTAGTAATCAGCGAATACAAAGTGCTCCCGTGACTTGCTGTCACACACTCCTACGGCCTGCCTCTCTGTGTACCAGCACATATCCGACATGGCCTGGATCCGTTATCTGTTAAAACAGGGTGGATGCAAATGTTAAACACATCGCGATGCCACACTTTGACGCAAAACGGAGACGGTCGGGTTTTCCGTCACGAGGCGTAGCAGAACAATGTGCTATAGGCGAGAAGAGCCCATCAGCACAAGGACAAAATTATGGGGTGCTTTATGAAGACGAGAGAAAGGAGCGTATGAGGATGGAGTTAAAGTGATTTGCAGGAAATGGATGAACAGTGGATTCAATGAATGAAGCCAGTTTGTAATGTATCCAGTTGTTCGTCATGCTACTCCAGCTGTTTCGGGAATGTTATGGGACTGTTGTACTGTTAGGTTTCTGATCATGTTCTGAGAATTTCAAACATTCCTAGGATTGTTATATGCACACTTCAGTAAAATTGATGGTTTTCACCTGTGTGTATTCACTGTGTCCATGCTTCACCACTGACCAGGATTAAGCATTTACTGAGGGAACTCTGCTTTAGAAACAGACTATATAACTCAAAGTTTGTGGTGGCTCAGTGGTTAAGACATTGGACTTTGGATAAGGAGGTCATGAGTTCAAATCCCAGCAACACCAAGCTACCTCTGCTGGGCACTTCAGCAAAGCCCTATACCCTAAAACTGCTTTATTGTAAGTCACTCTGGATAGGGCGTCTGCCGTAAATGTACATGGTTTTTGGCTTTAGATTTTATCGCCCTCTGATGCTACAATAACCTTCACTTTTCTGGGAAGGCTTTACACCAAAGTTTAGAATGCTGATAAATTGTGCTCATTTATGTGTAGCAATTTGGGGGGATAAATGCCACGCTCAGGTGTCCACAAACTTTGGTCATATAGTGTATACTGTAGTGCATTATAGCCATTATTTTGACCCCCTGTACAGTATATTACAATATAGGGACCGGAAAGCCATTTTGGATTAGTCTTGTTTGCTTATTCAAGCCCAGTATCAGTGACAGTTGGGAATTCCTCATTCCTTCATCCATTTTTGAAGGTGTGGTTCAAGTTAAACTAATTTTGTCAAGACAATTTCAAACACGTCTGAAGTCAATGGAAAACAATGAACGTTTCCTGAAATCAGAATGGGGCTGTTGGATATTTTAATGCAGAAGTTTTTTTATGAAGGAAACAGTCTGGGACGTGGGTTGGCATAAATTTGCAGAACATCCTTTAAACCATTGCTACACTTTAGCATATTTTGGTGAAAGTAGTGCATTTTTTTTGGTAATAATAATAATTATAATCTTCTTCTTTCGGCTGCTCCCATTAGGGGTCGCCACAGCGGATCATCCGTCTCTAAATAATAATAATTATAATAATATCTTTAGGAATTCTATAGAAATTATCCACTCTGGTTTAATGATAAAAAGTTCTCTTAAAAAGAATAAGGTACTGGTAAAGTCCTGCAGCATGTGACTTTTTTTTCTCTTAAGAATCCTGGGTTGCAGTATTTTAATAAATAGAATTGCATATTAGAAAATATTCTTTAAACTATTTAAAAATAATGAATCACAGCTATGTTTCTATCATAACACGATGTCTTGGATGATGTAGATGCTGAAGCTTGCGCATTTCAATTAACTTGATTTTCAGACTTTGTGTGTATGGGTGGGTTGCACTCTTGTGTAATTATGTTTGTGGCAAAGAGAGAATATGGGTGTCAACATGGCTAACAAATAGCATGTGCAAACATGTTTGTCTCCAACCCTCTTTAATGTGACGAAGAACAGCGAGTGTGTGTGTCTGTGTGTTGCTCTTGGGATCTTGTTAATATCTGCTGCACAGTAGAGCAACAGAAACAGCATTGAAGATGCTTTTTGGGTGTATGTGTTTGTGCATTGTTGTGTGTATGCAACTTTGTGCTTGTATGGGCACTTGGCTCGTCAGGTCTCTGTGTTAAGGATTGAATATGTATACGAGCAGTCTCCATTCAGTACATTCAGTGAAAATAAGTAGAAATAAGCAAAAGATATGCATCAGGTGAAGATTGAACTGGAATGATGCATAAACATGAATGTGATAATATCTGAAATATGGCTTTAATGAAAGCATAATTTGAACCTTCGTGATATAAAAGTAGAGAATCATTACTGGTTAACTGCATTTGTAGTGTGGAAAGTAAGAAGTATGCAACAGCTATCTATGCAAATTGATGAAATCCATAAAAGGCAGAGGATATGGAGACGGATGATCTGCTGTGGCGACCCCTAATGGGAGAAGCCGAAAGAAGAAGAATTTCACCACTGATGGTGAAACAGTCTTTGCTCCCACACTCTCTTGTTCAAATTACCCCTTAGCTCAGTATAAACACCCACCCACCCCCACACACATACACACACACAAAGGTGAGCCTAACTCATTGAAACCCCCCCCCCCCCTCCCCCCATTGGACTCCTTTCAAAGGCCACCTAATGTACACTTTGGGGTTTTCATGTCCCATGTGGCAACCAGATGGAGAGTAATAAATGGTTTTGGGTTTCAGGTGTGTGTATCGGTGTGTACGGGTATGCAAGCATTGAGATTCACTACGCAGGGGGTTGTAAGACTAACAAATGTATGCTGATGATGTCGGCAGTCTCCTTGGCTTGGGAACGTGACCTCGTTCCAGTGGGAAGACTTTGTGTATTGTGGAACACTGAGCCACAGAGGCATCACTTGGAAATCTTCATGCACATTTCATTATGCTCCTTCAGGCATCCGTTATTTGATAAGCATCTCTCGGGTGTTAATGTCTCTAAGAGCAGTTGTTTTTTCTGACAGCGTATCGGTGTCACCACAGAAAGAAAGATGCCCCTGTTTGGGCTTTACTCTGAAAAGGCTCACTTGGCTAGATTGTGGCTCGGTTTGCAGCTCGGTGGTAATGGAAGAGCCTTTTAAAAAGCAGTAGAGAGAATTAACTTTTTAGAATAATCTGGACTTCAGTCTCTGTGTATCAAAGGGACCTTATGGTACAAGGTTCTATCTGGTTTTGTCTTGAGGATCGTGGGAAAGTCATTCTTCATGTGCTGCCTTGTAGTAAAGTCACAGTTTCAGAGACTAATTAAGAAAACGACATAACCCCTCATTACACATAAAAAAATCTAATAAAAAAATCAGTGCTTTTCCAATGCATAAGAACCAATCAGGGCAGAAAATTAATTTTTTTGTGTGTGTGGGGTTTTTTCCCCCTCAGAAAGCTGTTTACCTTCCACTGAAAAGTAGTCTGCAGTGTAAATATGTACAGGTATGTCCCACATACTACTGCACAACCTACACACTGTTCTTTTAATTTAAGGCTGGCAATCCAACACTTTGTTGTTCTAAAAACAAAAGCAGATTAATTTCTTTAAGTTGCATGCAGGTAGATTCATAACTACACTAGAGATTATAAGCATGTATCTCAGAACTATCGTTATCACCACCAGTGCTCGAATTGATTCAAGTCTTATGGGGGGTCCCCAGTTGTTGGGGTGAGAGAGCTGTCAGATTCAGCTATTTACAACTCAACACATAACATTGTGAAAGTGTTTAAAGGCCTGTTTAGGGACCTTTTTTTATTAGTTGTAACATCAAAAGAATGGCAAAGTATCAGGCAATGTCAGGAAAAGAATACATGTTAATGTGTAACTTTTCCACCTAGAACAGACCATAGAGGTCTGTCTGGTTTTTACTGTACTTACCTTCTTGTCTTGGTTGCAGTTGACAGCCGATGGCCATCATTTGAGTGAAAACTGAAATATTTACTGGATTTCTTACCCCCCCCTCCCCCCCAGCCCCCGCCTTAATTCGAGCGCTGATCACCAAAGAAATAAGTGCAGAGAACACAAGCTTTCAGAATGATATTGGGATAAAACATGACCTGGCATGCTGTTATGGGAAAATAATCAATATTCTAGTGGTGTGATATGGACAAGTACAAATGTGTTCTCAACCCAAATTTGTGGTTTCAGTTGCACTATGGTATAAATAGAAAAATAGCGTTTCCAAATTGAAAAATGTATTAAAGAAAAGAATGCACAGAGACTTTGTAGCATTTGTAAAGAAAAGCAGTTGCCCTGATGGAGAGATGACTTTTACCCCCCCCTCCCCCAATAATACTAGTGAATTGTTGGTTTTGTGTGCTCATATACGAGGAAGAAGGTAGACAGAGCCTGGTTTTTTTTTTTAAGTATGTTGCATATACCTGTGATGCAGCATAGGTGTCTTGCTTTGCATAGGTTAGAGGAAGCATGTTTTTAGCCTCCACCCTTTCCAGTTGGTAAAAGTTGCAATGGGGGATATGTGGCTAGTAGATGGGAATTGGTTAAGTTTGGCAAAAAATGTGAAATAAATCTCATTAAGATAAAAGAAGAATTAGTAGAAATAATACAAACAAGGTTGTATAAGAAGCTGCCTTCCCAGCCTTCAGCCTAATGTTTAAGTATTTTTTTATATAAGTTGTCTTGTGATATTATTTTATGAATGCAGTCATCCTGCACTCCTAAAATTTGGTACATTAAATTCGAGATCAAAGTGAGTACAAAAACACTCCTGACATGAACAAGAAGCATCCATGGCAGATGTGAATAAGCTAAATAGGGAGGGAGGATATTTATCCACCCGTCATTTTGCTCCTTGAAAGTCCATAAGCCGCATTTCCATATTTCTCATCAATTCTCCTCCCTGCAGTTATCAAAATATTTCTCCCATGTTTTCAGCTCTCCAGGCTTGCGCGCATTTCATTACAAATGAAACTGTGTACTGTAATTCACACGATGTGAGTAGACACACGAGATCATGCCTCCATAGGCATATCCATGCACTTTTGAGAGAACTAAAGCTGAAATCGAACTGTCACAATTATTATGAGGTGGAATATACAGTATAGCATTTTTACATTTATTTATCAATAACCTTAGTTAAAATGGACGAGGAGGCAGAGATATAACATCAGTACAGATACAAGGGCACAAATGAGAAAGCCAGGAAAAGGTCAGTGACAAATAAAGACATCATGCAGTGGCAGACAGTAAAGTCCAATTAACATCAAATGCATTTCTGAAGCATTTTGGGTCTCATGCACAAAGAACATTGAAATCCAAATTAGATGCATGAGCAGCATGACTTGCACAATATCACACCCTGTTTTTACCTGCATGTCTGATTTCTTTCAAATATTATTTCTATACTTTAAATCTTAATATGCTATAATGGTGTGTAGATTTAACTGTAGAGAAATAATGTTAGCTAGTTTGCTAGGTTTGTAACAGTGTCATGCTAGTCATAGAGTTTGATCTCTAATCCCAAATTTCATAAAGTGTCGTGTTCAATTTAGATTCTCAATTTGGTTAGATTTTTTTTGTGGAACCTTGTATAAAAGCTGATTTACAGGAATCCAAATCTAACTTTTACATTTAAATTTGCCCTCAAAACATAATCCAGTAGTAACAGAGGCAAGGGTACTCTTCCTGTGGTGACAAGAGAAAGAAACGTTCTCATTCGGGTGACATGAAATTGAAAGTGTAATTGTAAATAATTTTACTTGCAAATATAACTGTACCTTGTTATATTACACCTGACTTCTCCAAATTGTTATCACAAACTTGAAGGCACACAATTGTATGAGTCTTTGGATGCAGTAGCATGAAATTTTGCCCTCACTTAAAATAGAAGACCCGAACCTGTTTCAGCATGACAATGCCTTGTGTACATAGCCAGACCAAATATTTTGAGTGGCCTGCTATAGAGCTGTGACCTCAACCCTACTTAAGACATTTTGACTGACTTGGAGCACTGACTGCACCCCAGGCCTCACTAGTGCACCTACATCAGTACAATACAAGCAACTCCCTTGTAGCTGAATGAGCACAAATCTCTATATGCACACTAAAATCTTGTGAAACATCTTAGAAAAAATCTTATTCTAACAGCAAAGGGGGGATAAAAGTGAAATTGGGTGTCCTGTAAAAATCGGCCAAGCGGAGCTAAGTTTGAACCTCGATATTGAACATTGTTAGAGTTTCTGAAGTTTCAACTATTAAAGACAAGAGTGTAAGATGTTCCTAGCCGTTTCTATAAGAACAAAAACAGTCACGTTAACGGTGTCTGTGTGGACCCGTTGACATTATCTTCATTAGCAGCGTGTGATTAGTGTGATAGTCTAAATTGTTCAGCTTTCTAGACCACTTTAATATAAGGCTACAGTTTCTTTAACATACACAACGGCTGTTAAATGCACAGAACAATGCGGTATTATTGAGCAGAACTACTTGTAACAGCAATTTTTGCCGGAGTGCACTGCATTTTGCTGCTCTAATTACATTGTAGCTTATAACGTTGATTTGATAAATACAGACCGTATATTTTTTGAAGAAGCAGTTGTTCATTAAAACAAGAAAAACAGAGCAATTACTGGGTTTGACCTTTTAGTTTTTTGTTTAATACCACATACATATGCAAAGAGACGCTAGTACAAAGGTTTTGTCATCATTTTCAAAACCAGCCTGCGTCTTTTAGACTCTAACATGTCCTGTATTACCGATAAGAAGCACTACCAGTTTTTTGTTCATAATTGGTTTTCTTTTGTTTTTTTTTAGATATAATTGAGTTGTTGGTGTTCAGGTAGTAATTGGGTAAAATGGCCTATTTATCTTCTAGTGGGTGACATAAATAGCACGCATCCACAAAATTTCCTTGTAAGAAATTGGCTTTTAAATCAAAAGAATATCATTTTTGAGATTGCGTTTATGCTAAGCACATATTTGGACTGAAAATACCAGTGTGTAGGCTGATTTCAAATGTCATATTCGTTGCACCACTCCACATCCACACATCATTAAAGGTGTGTTCATTTCTTTCCATGATAATAGTACCTGAGTGTAAACAGCGGTTTCAGCAACAAATTAAACTCACGCTGGCAGGAAAAACTAGAGCCTCCAGTGTCTAAAATCTAAAATGTTTGCTCATATATTCTCACATGGGTTAACACTGCATTCGCTTACGAGGAAGACGAACACTCTTGTTCTTTGGATGCGAGAATATGTCTGTTTTGTCTCCTTCTGTTTTGTCCATTATTCTCTCTAGTCTCATCATAAAAAAATATTCTGACTTGCCTCTCTCTTTCCTCTCTGTCTGATCAAATTCCCTGTCTTTACTTTTTTTTCTGTCTCTCACTTTCCTCTTTTTTATCAGCAATAGATGGCTCTGCGTCTGTATGTGGGAGACTTGTTAAATTGTTTGAATTAAGTGGGTCGTTAGTGAGATTAATTAGCCCGCGCACACCAGATGGAGGAGAGGAACGAGAACCTTGCGGTGGACACCCAGCCCACACACGTACAGACACTTTTCTTGTATCTTTGTATATTTCTTGTCCTCGTCCCTCATCGATTCGTGTCTTGTATTTGCCGGTGTGCCTCCAGTGCTGTTGTCTGAGGAGTATGTCTTAAAGTCCCACCTCCCCCCTCTTATATTTCGCATGTATTGTGTAACA
Organism: Silurus aristotelis; assembly: GCF_946808225.1. Classification (NCBI taxonomy): domain Eukaryota; kingdom Metazoa; phylum Chordata; class Actinopteri; order Siluriformes; family Siluridae; genus Silurus; species Silurus aristotelis. The sequence goes on along the minus strand of NC_139587.1, from coordinate 7,482,341 downwards.
GATGATATGTCATTCCAAAATGAGACTGTTTATGCTTGAGCTGAATGGCTCATTAGATTACAAAATAGTAGGCTTTCACTTTGAATAAATAAACTGAAACAGATTATTTACAGGCGTTATGTAAAGAATGTAAAAAAAACAACAAAAAAAACGTGAATAATATTAGTCCGCTGTGTCATTTTTTCTCTTCCCCAGTCATGTTTCTGTTTATTGGCTTTTCCTTTCTTTTTTTCCCTCTATTTCAAGCACTGTGGACTCCTTTTGAAGTATTTCTGGTAGGCACATTTGTATTCAAATGATACAGAGACACAGCTTTCATTGTTCTCCTGCTGTAGCACTTTAAGTGACCCATGATGTCATTAAACTGGTTTGATGAATTCAGCAAGGATATGGACGTTTTCCCAAGTGGGTATCACACACACACACACACACACACACACACACACACACACACACACACACACACACACACACACACACACACACACACTTCAGTACTTAGTCTTTTAACCACTAAATCTCAGCCTCATTGACTCGACAGCGTGGTAAGGAGGTCAAGTGTTTTTAGCTCTAGCAAACCAGTTAAGGTAAACTTTGACCCCAGTCTGACATGTTTTAACTGGCTCTTTTAAACTCCCCAGTCTCCCCCTCCTTCTTTCCCATTAATGTTTAATTACAAACCTGGCTTTCCTCTTTATCCGTTACTTCATCTACAATACTTTGTGTTGTTTTTTTTCCTACATGCAAAACATGAACCTTCTCAAACAGGAGCTGATGGAAATTTGTGGTTTTGTTTCGAGACGGTTTTCCGTCTCGCTCGAAGGACAACTGAACAAGCTTTAGGGCTATCAGATCATCAGACCTGGAAGAGTTGCATGGATTGGATTTTCTTTGTGCCTAAGTCTGATACGAAGACATTTTTTTAGTTATTTTTATAAATGATGGATCTGTATTTGTTTTGATGATTTAGTACTTTGTGTTCAGTATGTGCACTTTAAGTGAAAGATCAATGCTTCTACTATTTTCTAGGATATAATTTAAGCCTAGCAGAAGTTTCATTGCAAGATTTTTTACAGTGAATTTAAAGCTTTTAAAGTAATTAAATCCACTTTTACTTCCAGCTTATCTGTTGCCTGTCTTTAAAAAAAACTAAACAAAACAAAAAACAGTTGAGCAATCTGTACATCATTATATGTAGGAAGTTCAAGGTGTAATGTGGGGTTGGAAACGTGTTTTAGTTATTTTGTTTAGCGTTATCCAAACACGCATCAGTGCACATGCAGACATGATAAAACCTGAAGAATAAAAAGCAAACGAGTGGAATTTGTGGGGTGAGATTTTTTTTTATTAGAAATGTATGATAAATCCGACACAATAATGAAAGGACTGCGACAGAAATTGAAGCACATGTGGACACCTAATCATAAGCCTAATCATAAGCTTTGTATGTGCTTTTTAAACAGCCCATTCCACATTTGCTGTTAGAATAAACTACACACTTCCTGGAAGATGTTTCTCCAGATTTTGGAGATTTGAGCTTATTTAGCCACAAGAGTGTTAGTAAAGTCAGGTACAGATATACGGTGAGGAAACCTGGGGTGCAGGCAGCATTTCAATTTATCTCAAAGATTTAATAGGCTTGAGGTCAGAGCTCACTCAGGATCTTCCACTCCAACCCATGCAACCTTATCTTCATGGAGCTGGCTTTGTGCACAAAGGCATTGTTGCTGGAACAATTTTGGGTCTCCTAATTCAACTAAAGAGAAAATGTCATGCTAGTGCAATTAAAAGACATATATAAAGAAGAATTTTACAAGCAGCTAACGAAAAGAGTGCTGCGGAAAAGAAAGAAATGGCACTGAGTAAAAGGAAAGGGATGGGTGAGCAAGAGTGACCCGAGAGGTGCAGAGAATGCTCGGCTTTTGTTTCACAGTTAATTGGAGGAAAAATGTTATCCTTCTTCAGCAATCATATGCTGTAATGGGTCAAATCACAGGGTTAATGAAGGCATATTTCTGATCATACGGGCAGCCAGAGGTCATTTTTAGAAGCAAACTATGCATATTTTTATATATAATACCACATTTTAATTAACCGAAAGTATAAGCTTTTTTCCAGTCGATGACAAATGATGTCTACTCACATGCAATGTTGCAGTGTTGCTTAGCTTTAACTGAATACTCAGAACCAGCAAAAATAAATTCCTTTATTAAAATTTTTTAATTGTATTCAGTCACCAACAGGCACAGGTGTAATTTTTTTTATGCAAATGGCATATAAATGAATGGAAAATGCAAAGACATGGACTTTTTTTTTGTGCCACATTAACCACCGGCTTGATATGGTATGGCGGTATGGCCGGTTGCTGTTTTGTTTAATGTTTCAAGGCATGTTGTTTCCTCCATAGGTTTATTTGGTGTGCTGCTCTTCTGCTTTCTCTTTGAGTCAGGGATATAGAATCTGAACGATTTTCTTTTTCATGATACCCTGAAGTACACACTCGTTTGGATTATGATAGTGAATAAAGCTGTAAGAATGGATTTTGGGTTTTTATCCTGCAAATACAAACTTTTAGTTACACAGGACATGCAATATGAATAAACATATAAGTATTGTGTTTACAGATAACGATAAAAATGACGATATTAATGGATAACAATTTGCCTTTACAATGTGATGCCCAGGTGATTGTTCAGTTAACAATTCTCAACCAAACTCTGGATTTTACACAGGCTTGGCATTATAATCAAATGAATCTGAAGAGAAAACTGGTCAATTTACACCATGATTCACAAAAATAAAAACCGTAGCAAACAATTATAACCTCCTCCGTGGCTCAGCTCGGTGGAAGTTAGCAAGATTGCAAAGAATGTTTACAGAGGCTTTCTTCTTCTTCTTCTTCTTTCGGCTGCTCCCATTAGGCTTTAAAGCTTATTAAATGACAATTCTTTCCTTTTATATTCCTGCTCTTTGCAACCTGTGTCCTCCAATTTGGTCGACCTGATTGGCCCTAAAGCACCGAATGGGCTTTTGATTGCTCTCAGAAGGCTCTAACTGAATGATTGTTGTTTGTTTTGGACCAAATTGTCAGTTTCACATGTGACTGCTTTGCTGTGGGTTGATGACTGTGTACTCATAAGAGCGTATGAATTATGCAAACCTGACTGATGAATGTTTTAGTATAAATAGCCTTAATTTGTGTTTTCTGTTGACCTAAACAGAAGAATTCTTAAGCTTGATTCTTTAAAATACTTACATTCACACTAATTATGTGTTCAATCCAAATGTTACCTTAATGCAACTGTAATATTCGATACATAGGCTTCTACTTTTAAACCATAACTGTGACAAGCATCGCAATAAAACGTGAACTGCTTTAGTATGCTTTAAGTGTGTTAATTTGTTCTGGTTTGATTTCTTGACAGAGTTTGGAGAAGGTTTGTCACCCTCTTGTCACAGCTTGGCGTTTACACTGCACACTGACTAAACACACAACTTTGACCAGTTACAACCCCCCTTTCCCCCAACACATTTGTTTGGTTTTCTAACACTGCAGTAAACCTGCGAAGTTCTTACACTATAAACATACAAGAGCCTATATGGATCTTTGGCAGTGAACGATGAGACTTTGGACCATGTTCAGTGCATGCAGATTTTGATCTGTTAAGCTTGGAAACTTCCGTCCTTGCAAATGCTGTCTTGTGTTAATCTTGATAGTGTGTTTGTGAGTAAACTGGTGTGTGCAGAGTTTGTTTAAGAAAGTTGGAGAGAGGTGGAGAGATGTGCTCAGGTGATTGCGGTGGTCTTGTAAACTCTGTGTACAATCTGGTTATGCTCCAGACAGATGTTTGAAAAGTGATGATTGATATTTGCTTTATCAGGACCATGATTTCAAAGACATGATAGGTTGTAAACAATGAATTAAATACAAATAAACCGAAACTTCTACTCAGAAATGTATTAAATACAATGATATTTAAATACTCTTGATCAATTTGTTGGTTGGTGCTGGATTTCTAGCATTCCAATGAGAAATTAGTGGTTGTGTACTATAGTGTGTAGACAGGTTTCATTCTTAATATAAAGGAAAATAAAAATAAAACTAACACCATTTCAATGAGAAATCTAAACAAAGCTCTTAAAAAATTCCACTTAAAAGTTGAGTTGAGAAATGCCTTGCAGCTTTATGACATAGGTGTGCTGAATGTGTTCTGTCCTAGTGTTGATGGTATTATTTGCATGAACCAAGAAGCATTGAATGCTGAGCTGCTTGAATGTAAAGATCAGCAGATAATAGAAATGCTTTACCAATCTTTTTTATGTAGCTTGAAAGTGAGGATTAAATCTTACTTCAATAACTGTCTTGTGTCATGATTTGATGCATGATATTTTAGAGTACAAAGAAGAAATGCCTCATGGCGGGTCCTAGTGGTAAATTGAACCCCTATTTAAACAGCTGAGTCACTGACTAAAGACTTTCTTCTTTACTAAACACATGAACTATCATTTTTATTCATCTGGTTTAAAAATTATTTTTATTCATCAACCAGATCCAGAGTCTGGATCCTCTCAAAATTTCTTTCTCATACAAACTCAGCTGCTTTGGGACATTGTCCATTCTTAATATTGTCAAAAATTAAAGTGAATTTAATTTAATTGATTAATTTCGCCTAAAGGTTTTTTTTTTTGACAAATGATACTGTTAGTTCCTAAGGTTCCCTGGTGGTCTAGTGGTTAGGATGCGGCGCTCTCACCGCTGCAGCCCGGGTTTGATCCCCGGTCAGGGAACCAACCCCAGCCACTCTTAGTGCCGGTCCCAAGCCCGAATAAATGGGGAGGGTTGCGTTAGGAAGGGCATCCAGCGTAAAAACGTGCCAAATCAAACATGCGGATGATCCGCTGTGGCGACCCCTAATGGGAGAAGCCGGAAAAAAGTATACTGTTAGTTCCTGACTAAGCATGAAGATGTGTTTTTGATACAAACAATACTGTTTTATGATGTTATATGCTAATATGAAGCAAGTATTAGAACTACATAAGTTCTAATGAGTAAAATATGTACCCAGAGGTAAAAAAACCCCCAAACAAACAGACAAACCAATGTGATAATGAAAATAAATCTTTGAACGTCTTTGAACTTCACATGCTAATTATGTAGATTTAGTAATTAAATGGTTCAGGGTGGATTTTTTCACTAATCGAAGGAAAATCTATTGTAAACCAGGCAGCTATGCGCACAATGTTAATAATTATCTTGTATTTGTCACAGAGATATTTGTTCTCTGTAAAGAAGACACACACTAAATATATCCCCCCGCACACAAAGACTGTTTAGAGATTGTTTTCCTTGACACAAACCCAATCATATTTTCCTCCCTCTATCTTTTTTGTCCGCCTCTGGCTCATAAACCCGGCAATAAACCTGCCACAGCAGGAATCTAAAATCAGCTAAAGAGATCTGGGGACCTGAGGAGAGAAGCTTTGAACCCTGCAGCTCTCTGTAATCTGTCAATACATAAATAAGGAGGAAAGTCGGAGCCTAGATGTGTGACCAATATAGACCAGGTGGTAAAGTTGAAATTTAGGGTGTTTTGTATATAATTTTTGTCTTTTTTTGGGGGGTTTGGGTGGTGGGGTTATGAACATTAAAGTTCATGATAAACGGATAAAACGAACAAACGCAGCTTAGCACTGATTTTCATTTAGTTTTGTAGCAGAATACAATCAAAGCCTACTTGCATGAAATGCTTTAAAATACTGATAAATATTTTACGCAATTAGTAGTTAAATGCAACTGTTGAAATAATTTGACAGCCCTTATGTGTATATCATGTAAAGAACACTCCTCTTTACTCTCTCATTAGTGTGGGTTTGCTTTAATTCAGTAGGTATTTAATTGGTGCGTGTGTGTGTATATGTGTGCTGGTGTGTGTTTTAATCACTTTCACTGTTATTCTGCGTGGGCAGGTGCTTGATGAGGCAGCATCATTTATTAATTAGTTCATGGTAATCAGATTCCAGCAGCCGAGCTGTCACTCAGCCCCACACCCTCGAACGCATGAGACACAATGTCCTCATGGTAGTGCTCATGCATGACTTCCTCTTGTTCATGTAAAACTATCTGCATTTCCATCTGTCTTAGTATTCTGCCGCTGGAATAGTGTTACATGCCTAACCTAACCTTCATCTCTAGCTGCCTGAGACGCTGTACCTCAGGCCGGGTTCTTGCGAGTGCACATGCTGCGTGAGGTGATATTTTCATTGCTCTGACACACTTGACTCGGCTCCAGAAGGCCTTGATAATTAGCTGATTAATCAAGCCAAGTGTGTGCAGGAAAAACACAGCAGTTTGCAGGGGGGCACTGAGCTGGCAGTGAGTAGGAAATAGTAAAAGCAGATGCATGGTAAAAAAACAAAACAAACAACATATTTGTGCTTGATGGGAAGACTGTTGCAGTGGGCAGCTTGGGGAAAAAAGGATGTAAGTGTAAAAAAGGTCTTTATAGAAATATGTTTTTTAGATTAAGGGAATTGTTTTATTCACTCACAGTACTGTGTTCTTGCTCCTGGTGCTTAGCTTGATTTAAATTATAAAATATTAATATTAATATAATACTAATAATTATAGTAATATAATATCAATATAATACCAGTAATATAAATTATAATAACCATAAGCATTTGAAAATACCCAAGCAGGTGCCTTTGTAGAAGAGGTATGGTAAACAGATGACCAATCAGACTACAGGTTGTATCAGGTTATGTCTTGAAAGATTGTTGTACATGGAAATATAAAACATCCCTCGAAAATAAGCCCTACTGAATGTTTTAAGGGGCAAAAATTTATATAAGACCCGGTCTTATTTTCGGGGAAACAAGGTCTAAGCTTCATATGTGCTTTTTAAAAATATGATTCCACATTTACTCCCGTTTTGCTGCTATAAAAACCTCTACTCTTCTGGGAAGATGGTAAACTAGATTTGAAGTGTGCTTTTGGAGTTTTGAGCTTATTCAGCCACAAGGGTGTTAGTAAAGTCAGGTACTAATGTACTGTAGGGTGAGGAGGCCTGGGGTGCAATTGGCCTTCCAATTCATCACAAAGGTGTTCAAGAGGATCGAAGTCACCACTCTATAGCAGGCCACTCAAGATCTTTCACTCCAATTCATGTAATCTATATCTTCATGGAGCTGGCTTTGTGCACAGGGTCACTGTCATGCTGGAAGAGGTTTGGGTCTAGTTCAAGTGAAGGTTACATTTGATTCTTCTTTATTCAAAGACGTCCTATACAATTGTGTGCCTTCTAACTTGTGGCAAAAAGAATCACATATGGCTGCAAAAGTCAAGCGTCCCAATACTTCAGTTTATAAAGTTAACCTTGTGCAGTATATCTTTTATAATCTGTTATATTTTAAATAAGATTTAGAACCAAGAAATGTAATGTTTATACGGGCCTGTTGGAATCCGTTAACTAGATGTAGTATATTTGGTGAGAGAAAGAAATCGCTTTTCTTTGCTATATGGTTGTAAATATTTTTGTACCCTGCACTCATTTTCAGGAATCACTATCACTGCTTCGGCCATCTTTTTTTTCACTCTCGTTTCAAATACAGTCAGATGTTTTATAAGTTTACTATTTTAGTCTTTTAGGTACTGTAGCTCTTGAAATTTATACAGAGCCCAGTGAAAAGTTGCTGTCAACTTGACTATCATTAATCGTCAATTACCCCAACTATAACTTGCTATCGGAAATTGGATATCGGCTAATTTTTTTTATTGGGATGTGTAAATGAGCACAGTATCTGGCTGATAATACTAGCACTATTATTAATGTATTCTGATACATACAGATCCGACTTATTCTTTGCTTCTCTGGTTAAATATATCTGCCTTTCAGCACAGCACATAATTTAGCTCATGTTTTGTAAGATACTGAAAGGTCTGCATGTCCTATTGACAGGCAATTTTACAGTTGATTGAATTAGCCTTGCCATTACTGAAAAAAAAAGTAAAGCAAAACAACAACGTCCTGCTTAATGAAGATATAGCTATAGAAAAGTCAGACATTCATACACTCACGCCCAGCTGGTTACTAAAGTGTCCTGTCATGCTATGCTAATGCAGCTTCCCTCCTGAAGACATAAGGAGATTAGTATCCATAAACACACCTCGTGGGACATCTGCATATGATGTTCCTGCTCATGCTAATGCCCTGCCTTTTGCACTTCACCAGAGCGGCATCAAAAGCTCAGGACATGCTGTACTTTAACGTCTGTTCTGTGTTAATTGGATTTGCTTGCTGTGCGGCGCTCAGGAAGAATGTCTAGAAGAAGGAGTAAAATCAGTCCAATCGAATTATTTGTTGTTATACTTCATGCCTTTTTGTTCATTCATTATATTTGAAGCCATTCTTCCATAAAAAATTTTTTTTAAATAAAATTCAGTTAAAGTGTAACTCTCTCTCTCTCCTCATTGTACATACATACATATATACATACTTGCCTCTGAATCGTTATAAAGAACGCAGGTCACGTTTGAACTCGAGTTTTACTTGAAGCACTTTATAGAAATACATTATTGATCTGCTGGGTTTATTATTTTACTGCCTGCATTGCATCCTGCAGAGAACCTGTTTAATGTTTGACAACAATTGAGAGTTTCCAGAGAAGATGTGGGTGCGTTTGGAACAGAAAGAACTTCATTGTATTGTCTAATGGCGCTTCATCTGAAAATACTTTCGTGCAGAACAATTCTCTGGGAGCAGGGAGGAGAGCAGGAGAGCAGAATAATATGCTCGAGTTTGTTTAGGCTTGGCTTTACTGTTGTTGGTCGTTACAAAGGATCAAATTTAATTGCACAGTTAAGGAAAAGTAAAAAGAAATTATATTTAAAAATGATATATTTTTTTAATTATTACAATTTCCCAGATGTTTGTTTTGATTTGCGGATGGTAGAGGGTGGGGGTGGTGTCTGTATGTTAATCACGTGCAATATCGTGCATATTATAGTACTATTTTACAAATGATATCATTTTATTTTTAATTTAGTTACATATAATGAAAATGTAACTTACCATATTACAGAATCAGTGGGAGCTTCATTTATCGATGCATAGAAAAATATCTGGGAAAGAAATAAGTGCAGGAAATTGGCATAAATGAACATAGTTTTTTATCTACCGTAATTTCCGGACTATTAAGCGCACCCAAATATAAGCCGCACCTGTCTATAAGCCGCACTTCACACAGGCTTTAATGAAAGACAGTGTCTGTTAATATAAAGGATTTCATTGGTTCAACTGAACCCGTTCGGCAATTTCATTGGTCTAATGTTATGGGGCTCAGTTTTTTGGCTTGAAGTTTGTGAAACCGGGAAAAACCCAAAAAAAATCCAGAAATTAGCCGCTTCGTTGTTTAAGCTGCGGGATTCAAAACGTGGGAAAAAAGTAGCGGCTTATAGTCCGGAAAATAGAGTATTTATTTTGCAGTCTGCAAAAGTCAATAAAATAGAAATAACCTGAAAATGTAAAAAAATTAAATAAAAATATATAATTTATACCAAATGAGCTCCGTCTCAGTACTGGTCCATGGCCTACATTGATATTAATTTTAACAATGAATGTCTCAACACTGGTTCACTAGGTTGCAGACTTAGGATACCATTAGCCTAAAACTTTAAGGAATTATAAAACAAACAGGGGAAAAAAGTGCTTAAGTGTTTCAGGAAGAGAAGGTCTTCACCCGTCATTTGAAGATATGCTCAGCTGTTTGGACATCTAGGGGAAGTTCATTCCACCACCTCGGTACCAGAACAGAAAAGTATTTTGATGTCTTGAAGGCTGATTTTTGGGGACCCCTGCTATGAAATACTTGATTGTATGAATGATTAGATTGCATTCATGCTTTTTTTTGTTAGACTGGCTCATCAAAAGGTTCAGACATTTTTTTTTTTCTTCATCCAGGAGGCTGGTGCTGAGCGGTTCTGCCATACAGCTGGTTTTAACAGTTCCTTCTGTTTCTTTCTTTCACTGTTTCTTCCTCTCGTTTACTTGCTCGGAGTTTCTTCAGCTGAAGGCAGAGGAGGTGTTGCTTTTCTAGGTGCGAGAATCAGAAATAACTGTCCCACCTCTTCACATGTGTTGCACAGTCATTTGTGTGTGTGTGTGTGTGTGTGTGTGTGTGTGTGTGTGTGTGTGTGTGTGTGTGTGTGTTTAGAAGCACTGACGGCTGGTGCAGAAGCACTTCTGGCAGTTGTGCCAGAGTGATGATGACAGCATGGTCATGTCAGGTCTGTCACACGGGCAGTTGGGGGTAGGTGGTTTGGGCTGGAGTGAATGCTCTCTTGTCTTTGTCAGAGTCACAAGCCAGTGTGTGTGCTGTATCACATGGTTACGCTTCACTACACACACACACACACACACACGCACACACACACACACACACACACACACACACACACACACTCCAAAAATGCTGCACATTATAGCAACCATTTTTATACCACAATGTTGCTGAAATCTCAATTCTGATTGTTTTTTTGGTGTTAATGTGTTTTGTAACAGCAGCTTTAGTGCTGCCTGTAATTCAAACAATATTTTATTTTTTAGGTTTTAGATCTGTGTGATATGAATTTGTTCACTGATAAAAGATTTTTCCCTGAGTTTAAAAGCAGCAGCCTAAAAAGAGCAGCTAATACCCCGATTCCCCTGACTTTGTGAATATGGTTTAAGGGAGCATGAGTTTGGGAATGCAAATGCAGTGGTGTGGAGTCACTCTTCTATAATCCAGATAAGGGTACGACCAGTGCGTTTGGAAAAATGTCGTGAAAGTCTCCACTGTCACTGCAAGGTCAGATTGATGAACATGGCTTTAACTGAGCTCCCAGGATAATTACGTTTACTTAATACTTCTTCTATCGATTTTTTGAAGCCACTAAGCTGTGGAAAAACATCCACATTCCGTTTAAATGAACACACAGTGTAGCCAAGATTTGCAGCGAGTCCTTGAGGACCCCGGCCAGTCCATGGTCTTTGTTCTGTTCCAGCTCCTAACACACCTGAGCCAGGTAATTACCATTCCACAGCAACTGATTACTTGGCTTTGCTGGGGAAATCTGGAAAAGAACCAGGATGTGCGCTGGCTGGCAATCTGCTAGAACTGGATTGCAATCTGGCCCTGAGCATTCATCCCATCCATGTTTCCTTTTAAATACAAAGTAACTGCTTTTTCTTTTTGGCTCGGGTTGGCTGTGATGTAATTTGAACACATTCGGCCACAATAGCTGGCAGTGTATTTAACATTTTTCTAGAATCTTGTAATAGCAACTTTTCTGTTTTGGTCTTCCAAGTCACTTTCTGCTCAAAGCAAAACTTGGCAACTAATTGTAGTTCCCATGTTGGGAAATCTATTCTATATTCTTGCTCGTGGTTATGGGTCATTGCGTGGCTTTGTTACGGCAATTTTTTTTTTACGTTTAAACCTTGTTAAAACTAAAAAATAAAGTGAAACTGCTTCTTGCATACCAAGCTTCTTCTGTCATGCGGTCTTATTTGGAGCATAGTAGAGGGTGTCTAAGAAAAGCAACTTCACAAAACTCCACAGAAAACTGAAAGAATGAATAACGGTGTGTTTATTGATTGATTGTTATTAAAAGACCCTGGGGTCTTTTAATAACGACAGAGCAGAGTCTCTGATCTTTGCCTAAATAATTAGATGCACTTAGACCTGCCTATGAGGTCTATAAATAATAATGTATAGTTTAGGAACATTGTTAGTTGCATCTGTAGAAAGAAGCTTCCTCTTGGATTTTGGACTTTTGTTGTAGCATAAACAGTGGAAAAACAGAAAGGCAGAGAGAAAGGGGTGATAAAGTGAATGCAAGTATTATATAAAAAGAGTCTAGACTCTAGCTTATGAGAAGCTTTAGAAGAAGGCAAACAGAGAAGGCAGGATTGGCTTTCCAATCGCTAATGTGACAATCACTCATGGTCAACTGTACTCCACAAGCCTTTCTTTAGGGACTGCATAGGGAATGCATACTCCTTTCAGCATCTGTAGGCAAAATGACTTACGGTCGAGTCACAGAGATGAAAAACCACTCAACATGTTTTTGATTGTATTATTTCCTGTTCTTTTCTTTTTTTTTTACAAAAGAAACATCTCTTAAGTATCCATATTTAGATATACCGTTTTTTATGGAACACACACACAAAGAAAAAAGAAGAGTGGGATGGATCCTGCACATGCTTGGATAAAACCACGTTGTAAAGTTTCCATAGATCTTCAGCAAAATTGGATTTAGAAATACCAAGATGAAAACACAGAACTAAGACTCAAGAGCATAGATCTTTCCTATTAAAACTTTGGGTACAAGCTGTGTATATATAAAAGGGAGGGAGGGAGGGAGATAGAAAGAAACAGAGAGGGGAAAAAAAGTGCAGCCAAAGCTTGTTATGCCCTAAACAGCCCACTGAGATGCAGTTATGTTGTTGTGGCTCACGCTTTTGTTGTGGAAGAAGGGGGGTTACTACAGAAGCATTGCTCTACTGGGATTCAGACCTGCTCCATTGCACTTTTGCAGTAGTGTTTTATGTCTTGGGTGCCTAGACACCATGAAATACAAAAAAAAAAACGTCTTCAAAAAATAAAGAGTTTAACACGGGAACCATTCTAACATACTGAGGCTGGAAAACGAAAATAAACTTTTTTGCATTTTTCATTAATTCTTGACAAAAAAAACAAGTTTCCCTCTCTCTCTCTTTTTCCCTCTTTTTCTCTCAGAATGGTCTAAAAAGTGAAACATCCTCTGTGGGAGGGTCTACAGACTGAAACCCCTCAGCAGATCTCGAAATGGTCTGAGCTGACAGGAAGTCTGCAATAAATCAAATAATCATTCTTCGCAACCATGATGAACAGAAACCCATCCCAGAAAGCACAACACATCAAACTACAACATGGTCCACTCCTTTCAGCCATAAACAAGAATCTGACACAGACATAAGCACAGAATCTTCCAAAATATAGAGCTGAAGAAAAAAAATAATTTTTCGACTATTCAGTTGCCAGTGATCACTACTGATTCTTGTTCTTGGCTGACAGGAGTGGATCCCAGTTCTGCTGTTGCAGCTCATCTGCCTCAAATGACGTTTGGTGTATCTTTGGAATGCTTGTCTGCTCACCACAGCTGTAAAGAGTAACCATTTGAGCTACTTAATTGTTTCTGGTAACTCGAACCAATCTGATCCTTTTCCTCTGATTTCTAATCAACAAGAATCCACTTTAAATCACAGAACAGTCGCTCTCTTAATGTATTTTTTTTCATTTTATTTTTTTCATAACCATTTTGTATAAACTCTGGGGGTTTGTATGTGAAATTCACAGGAGGTCAGTAATATACAGTATGAACTACTCCAATATTCCAACATTTTATTTTTACTTTTGATGTCATCATAAACTGAACCTCTTGACATGTATCGCCTTAATTTTTTTGTGTTGTAATATATTTGGTTATTTAGACAGCTGCATGAATTGAATTGAAATTGAAATGGCAGGACCAATATTTTTGTTTCATTTGGACTTTATTGCTAGGAAGCTGCACGAAGAGCTAAAGTTTTATATTTAACAGCTGTTTAAAATTGTAAAAAAAAAATTGTGTAATCAAATGTATTATTGTCAATGTGAGGAGACAGGAAAATGTTAACCGAGCCATTTTTTAGCACATGATTAAGGATGATTGTGTAGTTTTAGTGAGTGAACTTAGCAACCTAGTTTTACTGTACAATCGTATAAGAAAAATGTATTTGTTAAACTCAAAGTAATAAAGTTATCATCTATAGACATACACTAGAACATCGTACAATGTGTGAATTTAACTCAAGTTTGTCATTTGCAAATCTAGTTCCTAAACTAACCCTTAGGTATCTGTAACCACGGTATGTCCTTGTGCTCCATTAGTAATTAGTGGTTCACATTAAACTGAAAATTGTGTTATCTTTTACTTACCCTTATGTCAGCTCCAAATGCTGCTACTTTTTACCACATAAAAGCTTTTCTCCTCACTATTTTCTGCTCTGTTTAATACAAATCACAGAAGATAGGATCATAGTGCTTTAAAGAGTACACTATAAAGGCACCGAAAGAGCTGTAGTCCATGTGGCCATATGAGAGTTATACATATATTATATCTTTGTTGTATGGACTGCTTTTATAGTATAGCACAAATGATCTTGCATTAAAAAGCAATATAAATAATTGAATTACATGTTTAAACTGTTTTCTTTAAAATCTGCTAAAAGGTGTAGTGACAGACCATAATACTTCTGAGGGAATGTTTTTTGGACAGAATTTCTGAAAGGCACAGCTGTATGTTCACAGACACAAAAAATTAAGCTTATAAAGAAGGAACATTATACCTAGTATGAAACTGTGAATCTTTGCAGGGGTACAATGTAGTCCTAGACTACCAAGCCTCGTCTCAGTCGCAGGTAATGGGCCCTCCAACATGGTTATTGACCCAAAACATAAGTAAAAATCTGAAAAAAGTACCCAAGAATGCCTACTAACAAAACCCTGCGCTGTTCTAATGTGGTCCTTAAACAAAAAATATGAGATTAAAGGGACCCATCATATTTGTTCATGCCATTTTCATTTGTTTTATTATTTAAAATTCTCTGTTGAATCAAAAATTGATTATTGAATATGGAACGATAATCGATTACATAAAATGTTTTAATTTATTTGTTTATTTTATTTTTTACAGTTGGGTTCTTTCAATTGTGGATAGGTACAAACAAAAAACAATTGTGTGTGTGTGTATATATATATATATATATATATATATATATATATATATATATATATATATATATATATATATATATATATATATATATATATATATATATATAATATTGCTTTAGTGTATAGTGAAGGTGTTTCTCAGCTAATGTTTTTCATTCATCTAAATATTTAATTTAATAGGATATATTTCAGGGGTACAAGTGTCAAAGCGAGCCAAAGCCAGAGCAAATAATAAAATATCTTTGGCTGACTGTCAAAGTGAGATTTACTTGCCCTCTCTCATTTTGCACTGAAATTGGCTTCTAGCCTGCGTAGGATAAACACACCCATGTGCTCAGCAGTAAAAGTGATTTAGACATAACTGTATAATGATTGTTAGTTAACATGAATACTGAGCTAAATTGACATCTTAGTACAAATTCTATGGAAACTAAAAGAAACACAAATCTATTTAGATCTAGTTGTGCAAACATTTCAGCCTTTGTTTGATTATATTCATTGATTTACGAGGTTCTAAATAACAGTACTGTGACGTTTTTGACCCTTTTACAACCTAAATATTTTCCTATTTATCTTGGGGTGCTCAGAACCCAGCCATTATGGTTGTACAAGCCAGTGCACTCTTAGAGCCGGTCCCAAGCACGGATAAATGGGAAGGGTTGCGTTAGGAAGGGCATCCAGCGTAAAACTGTGCCAAATCGAACATGCGGATCACAAATAAGAATTTGAAGAAGAAGATCTTGGGGTGCTGAGTGGTATAGTCATACATAACATGGATATTTATGCAATTAACACATAAAAAAAGAAAGATAGAACTTGGATAGAATTTTATAATATTGAATAATATTGAAATATTATTCATGTTCGATTTTTTGACTTGATTCCTTGTGCAGTGTTCTTAACCTTGACCACCAGTTAAAAATATGCCAGCTGTTATATCCTTTTATATGAATAGTTTAAAATTTACACTTAATAACTACTTTTTACATCACTAACTATTTCAAAGCTCTTTTGAAATGTAATGTGCAATGCCTAATCTGAACTCAAATGAAATATAAGGAGCTACCTGTTGTTCATGCTTTTTAGTTTACTGATGATGCATGTTATGTGGGTATGGACCGGTTTCTAGTTCAAACTGAACACAAATTAAAAAATCATCAAAATACTGTAATCTGTCATAACACAACATATATATATATATATATATATATATATATATATATATATATATATATATATATATATATATATATATATATATATATATATATATATACTCACATACACACACACACACACACACACACACACTGTTTGAAATGCTGCTGTAAGGAAAGGACTGGTCTATGCAGATAGAAATCCGTAGCTGTGCAAATGGCAGAACTGACAGAACTAGAAAAGTCAGCACACGATGCCCTTTAGGAAGTAACGGATATTTAGGGAGCGTTTTTTCGAAGGATGAAAGCGGGCTTATAAGTCCATTCTGTTCGTCACGGCAATCTGCTCAATTTTTAAAAGCTTTTGTCACGGTTTAGTCTCCCTGGTAGCAGAGAAACTCAGTCGTAACTCAGTTTTTGTGTGAAGCCGGTTTTCTTTTGACCCCACTTATATTAAGCATAGTGGACGATACCTAATTCACCTCTGAAATTTCTTTCCATATTTTATTCTTTTCTGAAGCTGTGACTCCATTAAACTCCCTGATCTTTTTTCTTTCATAATTAAGGATTTTTACAGCTGATTGGTGTTAATCAACACATTCAGGCGAAAATAAAGAAAAGCTCTGTTAACACAAACAGCTTTAGCTTGTATAAACATTTGCACACAAATATACATTATAGATTGATAAAAGATGTTCATTGTGTGTATTTGACTGATTATGCCCTGAGGAACTACTAGTATAAGTTTATTCAGGATAGATTATGTGTATATTTTGGAATTATCCTTTCACTGGAGTTTCACATAAAACATGGTGAATGGAGAAAACGCAGGTTTGATTGCAAAAGTCAGTAGCTTTGGGTTACTTTCATTATCCTGAATCGAATTAAACCCACTCTTGGATTTCATTCGTTTGTCATTTTAATTCCTCTTTATTAGCCAGTTGAACGAGCCTTTGAAACATAGTACGCTCTACTACATAGATTACTGTATTTTGCTAATAATTTGTTCAAGGAAAGGTTCAGCTGTACATTTACACACTGTAAACACACACACACACACACACACACACACACACACACACACACACACACACACACACACACACACACACACACACACACAAAGTTATTCAGTAATAGCCCACATACTTGCTGCTGTGCTTTAGTACACAGTAGGTTATTGTAATCTATAAACATGTGGAAAAAAAACACTTCTGTGTAGCCAAATGCTATAACTGGAAACACTTTTTTCCATTACCACTTTGCACAAGATGGAAACCAACAAGGCTGTGCTCCAAACACACGTGCACATTAGGCTAACAAACGATAGTTCACAGGCTAAGAGACTGTAACATTATTTAGAAAATCACAAGCATGGACTTATATTTTGTGTGTAATAGACCTCCATTACTTGCTAACTACATTATCACTGCGATTACAGCACATAACTGAAGAAGCAAACACAAGGCACCAAATACTTGGCTGGACTGACTACATTTTGTGCAAATTGAGTGAAATCATTAATGTAAAATGTCATAAATAATACCCCTACATGTTTTTTTTTAATTGGCTGAATCTATCCCATTGTTATAATTATACTTAAACTACTATAGTTTGTATCATAGCCTTTAATACTGTTTTTATGACTGTACAGCTTTGATTGTAATTCCAGCTGTAGCATAAAGGAATTATATTCATTTACAGGGCATTTTCTGGGATACATTTTTTTCCAATAAAATCTTTTTATAATAAATAGTTAAAAACTTATACATTTATTTATACAGTGAAAATTCTATTAGGACATATATGTTCACAATTAGGTAAGAAGTCTCCAGCAACATGACAAGAAGCATGTTTGCATTTTTAGTATTAAATTATATATACTACAGAAAAGCTGGTGCGGAAAAGTGATTTTATTTTTTATACCAATTTTTTTAAATTTGAACAGAGCTTGGTTTTTCAAATATACAGATATCCAACTCTGCTAAATCTTATTTCAGGAAAGTAACTAACCTAAGATAATACAAATGACACCTCTTAGACTCAGATAGTTTTTAATTCATCCCACAACTGGCCGCCAAAATTAGCTGTTAGACATTTTACAGTGAGCAAAAGTATTTTCGTTTCTGATATCTAATATGCAGGGGTACACTTTGGTGTGATCTGAGGTGAATTGCATATTTTTTTTATTTTTTTTATTTTTTATCATTTTTGGACACTTTGTTATGGCACTGCAGGACATTACTGATCTACAGTGGCATAAGAAATGATGGTTGAACTGAAGAAACAGAGCGAAAAACCACCCACATTGAAAAACGGAAAGATCTAGTTAGCAGAAAGAGAAACCAATTAGGTAGGGATGCACCGAAATGAAAATTCTTGGCCGAAACCGAAAACCGAAAAAGAGGAAAGCAGGGCCAAAAACCGAAAACCGAAACACCGAAAGAAATTGTGCCAATTATTATTACCATTGCATTTATGGCTATGACTGTGTACTAACCTTACTAAAATCAAGGCATTTCAATTGCATAAATCAATATTAAAGTTTCAAAGAATAAATCAATTACAAATTATGAAAATATTTATTTATAGCACATTGCAACAATGCACAGGATAAAATAAATAAAAATTCATACTTAAATGTTTAACTTAAATGCACTCATGTGTACATTAAATAATAATGTACAGGCCCTCTGGCCTGCTGAAATGTTGTACAATTAAATGTTCTTTCATAAAACAAAGTGCATTCAGAACAAGTGCAACTGCTTAAAGATACAACAATATCACTGCGAAACTTCCTGCTTTTTCAAAAAACGTCCACCACAGACGGAGTGCGCGTGCTCGGAGGGGTTTTGCTTTTCTGTGCCGCGTTTCTCTCATATTCAGCATAGCGATCGGGATGTTTGGATTTCAGGTGATAAATTAAACCCGATGTGGAGAAAGTCTTTGCAGACGCACCCCATCGTGAAATTTCGGCATTACATGTTTTGCAAATCGCTATCTGTGGGTCTTTCTAAGATGTACTGAAATACGTCCACACCGCATACATGTTGCTTTAGACAGGCACGTGCAGGCAGCGGTTTCTGTTTGCGTCATCACAACAAACTGTTTCAGCTGTGTTTTTTCGGTGATCAAAGTCTTTTCGTTGGCCAAATATTCGGTGCATCCCTACAATTAGGATACACTATGTCGCTCCCTTTGTCAAGACTCTGTCTACTATTAGAAATTCTTTGGTGTCTCTCTCTTGCTCTAAAAAAATAAACCAAACAATCAATTTTCAAGTGGAAGAGTTAAGGAACTTCCAGGAAAGGGTGGGGAAAGGGTGGGGTGTCTGAATGTAACAATATGTGCTTAAAAAGAGCAAAGTAAAAAAAGTGAAATAAAACTGTTGTAGGATAAGTGTAATAGTGAAAGCCTTCAAGATATAGTTCTTTTACAAAATGATCCACTCTGAGGTGGAAACATGATCGCGTTAGCCCACTGTGGAGTATTTTATTATAAAAGCACGTCCTGTTGTGTTTTATTCCGTATTAAAACCTTACCCTTTAAGACTGTGGACTGTAACAGTGATGAAATCACCAAGGTGACATCAGAGAGATGGCGACAGCAGCCCTGCACTGAAACGTTGCTAATAATTAATGAGAGCTATTAACAGCTCACTGGTATCTTTAATTAAAATCATACATAACTCACCTGCTGTCCGAGATAATGGCTTTGTCTGGCTTACCTAAGGTCTTCCTCAATGTCCATCTTCTTTTCCTCACTGTTAATCCTCTTGTCCTTATTCACTCATAACTTCACATGTCTAATGTATTTAAAGTTGTTGGTCTGTTTATATTTTATATAAACATAGATTGAGCAGGAGTTCATATTTTTTGTTGACTGGGACCTGATTTTATTAACGTTTAAGCCATATAGCCATATAGCCATTTTATTTTTACAATAAAACAAGTATTCATCAACTATCTACTACAGAATACAGAAAATTACTATATTATTTAACAGGAAAAAATAAGACAGGTCTGATTCGAAAAACATTTTTACCATATTGACCCTGAAGGCAGCTTCTGGTTTTCATTTTCATTAGATTTCATTTGCTTGGCCTCAATTGTCATTTGTAAAAATATATACTGTATATTTTTTTGGTCCATCATTTTGGCTTTTGTGTTCCCTAATATGTTTTACCTTGTTGCAACAAAAGCTAGATGATTATAAAGTCTTGCTGCTTGGTAATAACAGGTTACCAGCAGTATACAGGATCGAATAAATGTAATTTTCTACCATACAATTATACATTTATTTTTCTTATTTGTACTCCACATTTCCAAGCAAAACATCCTTCTTTCATGTTTTGCAGCTTGTCAGTCATTACTTAACACTGAATTGGCTAAACTATCTGAATATGACACGCTCTTAATTGTAAACTATTCCGAGAAACGTCTTTAAATTCCCACTAATTCCTGTGGTTTATTTATTTATTTATTTATTTTTAACAGCACTCATCTGTGAATACCAAGTTGAAACTCATATCTTATTACCCTCTTCCCTCTATGAATCATGTTGCAGCTAATTCAAGCATTTCATCTTTGTATTTTTGGATGAATTCTGTTTTTCCAATTTTTTGAAACGTTTGAGTGGAAATCTGTGGCATTGGACACTGATGTAAATTGATCAGATATAAATAAGCGACACAAGTCTGTCAAACTTCTCAAAAAAGTATGTAGCTAAAAATGCTTCAAATCCTTTATAGGAGCTACTTGAAAATCATAATTTTTTCACTTAAATACAGATAAAAGTAGGTATTTGTATTTCAACTCAAAATGTAAAAAGTAGAACCTTTACTTGTGACAAAAGGTTTTATGCAAATGTATATCGCTTCTTTTACTCAAAGGACTGCTTACTTTGTTCACCACTGTTTTTTAACATATATGTTTTTTTAATATTAGTTTGCAGAATAAGTAGAAATAAACATGTTCATGACAAAGAGTACCACTTCCTTTGCACCCTTTTAAAGTGATATATTTTTTTGTAGTACCTCCAAGTATCCCAGTGGGCATGTGAAATCCCATTCTGTCAAATTAAGGTAATTATATATATTAATCTGCTATTTTTTAAATTTGGTTTAAACTTGGTATTGGCTAGCTTTTAAAGTGTGCGATAGTACACATCCATGTACGGATACAGTGTGAAGCATCATGCAGTGATATAATATATTATAGTAATATAATAATATAACCTTCATCCTGGTAGCTTTTGTCCACAGTCACATCATTAATAAATAAAGAATAAAATAACCAGTTTTATTGTTAGCCCTACACACTGCATGCCTTTCTGTATTTTCTTGATCTGACTAACTGTTGTGGATAAGCTTTTCTTCACCAGGGCATTTATTTTGTAATTCACCACAGTTGTTTTCCATAGTCGTCTTTTGGTTCTCCAGTGTACGTCAAGTAGGATGGATAAAGAGTCATTTAATCACACCTAATGTTTTTTGCTGTCTCTTTGATAGGTTTCTTTGGATTTTTCAGCCAAATAATAGTTTGCTTCACTGGCAGTGACGGCTCTTTGGACTTTCTACAGTTTCCATATGCAAACGGCACAAATTCACCGTTAGATCTTTTATCTGCTTACCAGTGGTGGACAGTAATAAAGTAAATGTAATTCATTACTGTACTTACTGAAGTAAAATATCTGTACTTAACTTAAGGATTTCTATTTGAGAAGACTTTTACTACACAAGTTCACTACATTTCAAAGTCAAATATCTGTTTTCTCAACTTTACTTCATTTTTTTTTTGGGGAAATCAGTCACTCTTTTTTTTATTTATGAGCGGATTAAAACTTAACTGGTCAATCACACAGCAAACTGTTTGAAACTTATTTTGATTGGCGTTTAGTGGTATCTTCGTACATCAACATACAGCGTCAGTTTAAAAGCAAGCGATTTTGAGAGAAATAAATGATGATGAACTCCTCACTCGAACTTGTTGCAACACCCGTGACCTAATTTGTGGGATTTTTTTTAAGTAGTTAAAAAGAAGGTTTTGGGCTCATGATAATTTTATTAGATATCAATAAGTGTTTAACTCATTAATATCATTCCATTAATAGATCTGTGACATTAAGGTCTTTTCATATAAACTGAGTTGATTAAGCAAAGAGTCTTGTGACAAAAACTATAATAGGTACATTATAGCCATAATAAATCCTAGTACTTTGGACATATAAGTACATTTGACGGCAAATACTTTTTTACTTTTACTCAAGTGCAAGTTTAAAGGGAGCACTTTTTTTATTTTATTTTATTTTTTACATATTTTACTGAGTGCATCTCTACTTTTAACTCAAGTGCATGGTTTGTGTACTTTGTCCACCACTGCTGCTTATGCTGTGAAGTAATGAGGAAAATAACACCCCTGACCTGAAACAGCTGGGCACCTGTTTCGGATGGAAATAGCCTTTTAGCTGATCTTGGTGGCATTACAACATAGTATCAAGAGCATAAAATTATTACTTGTTTTGCTGTCCTTAAATAAACATAGACCCCTGGCAGCCGATCAGAGGAAACCTGTTCCTTCTGTAATAACTGTTCAAATAATGACATTTGAAATAGAGTGGAACATAAACTGATATTTCGACACATCTCTGAAAGGTTTCCTTGTAGGTCTCTTGGAGATCCGTCACTCCTCGGTTATAATTATTAGTCATGCCGTGCACATCCTGTCCCTCTCAAAGGATGGCAGCTTTAGCTGTTTTATTGGTTCCTTTAGTTCTTCTGAGCTGCTCCACCTTTGAAGCACCAGACCCAGAGGCTGTATGAGGCAGTTTCATCTCAGTGGCATTTGCTTTGTGAGTGATGATTATCGAGCCGGAATGGCGGTGGCGTTTCACCTACGCTCAGTGAGTGATGATCTGTTGTCTCAGGGCCATCGTAGTGGCTGTGATCGCAGTTGCATCTCTTTTAATCTGGACCGCCGAATAAGGTGCTTTATCTGTGTGCTGGCAGATAGAGGCGAAAATATGGAGGTCATTTTAGAGGACATTCGCCACTGTTGCGTGTGTGTGTGTGTGTGTGTGTGTGTGTGTGTGAGTGTATGCGTTTCTAGCTTGCTTCTTTTTCTAGGAGAAGATTAAATTACCCACTGACCCAACGTCTAGACGTTTCTCCTTTTCGCTCTACGTATGTGTGTACACAGACGTGCACTTCTATCTAACATGTCTAATTAGAGTGAGAAATGTTTGAGCGTTTTATTTCAATCAGTTTTCCAATCAGACGACTTCTGGCACGTTAAAAAACAAAAAACAAAAAATGAGGCCAAAAACAGCAGGAGGACATGAACGCACTTGTCCGTTTGAGTCCCTGTCACTTGTTTGGTGTTGTGTTAAAAGCGTCGCCTGAGGGCTGCTGCTGTATCTGTACAAGACGCACCTGACAGAGAGCGCCTCTGACACTTTGCATTACTAAGCCATTCCCTGTCCACACTCCGTGTAAACATATGGCGTTCTCTCACCAAACCAGGCATGCTGTACAAACACATTCAAATAAACACGATCCCATCATCGTGCAGGAGAGAGAGGTTTTGAATGGTCTTAAAACAAAACACAATTCTAGGAAGACTACACAGAGCAGCAGGATTGTTTGTTTTTCTTTTTTTTTTGTAATGCATATACTTTGAATATTCAGTAATACAGAAAAGAAATAAGCAAGGAATGTATGCACGCAGGAAAGTGTTGGCTCAGGACTTACCAGAAGGTCGTGAGATCAAATCCCAGCACCACCGAGCTACTACTTGAGCAAGACCCTTAACCCTCAACTGCTTAGTTGTATAACTAAGATCAGTGTAAATTGCTGGGAAGGGTGCCTGCCAAGTGCTGTAAGTGCATGTGTTTTATTCCCAGCGGTGGAATTGAATGTAATTTGTTACTGTACTAAAGTAGATTTTGCAATCAATGATTCAAAAAACCTTACACATCCTTAACCAGCATTAAATCTGTCCTTAATTTCAACTGTCCAGAAAGTTCTGCTTTTACTAGACACCGTTCTCCGAGATTATATTTATAGCAGTGATGAACACTGTCAGTGAAGGTTCTAAGTTAAATAGGTTTGCTTCTAAAAGGCAATTTGGGTGACATCCTGTTTGATTATTTTTATGGTTTAGCTGTACAATTTTTTGCATCATTGGAATGTGATATTGGAGACACATAAAAAAAAACCTACCTAGTTTTTTAGGCTAAAGCTGCAGTCAGACCAAACCCAAATAAAGTTTACCTCATGAAAAAGGTTGAAAAGGAAGTGAAAGGTGTACATTTACTTGTGGTTATACTAACTTTATTTTGTCTATTTTGACTTTTATTGTGGTAAAATCCTTGTTTCTGTCTTTCTGAATTTTTGTCGCTAGCAAAATGTCACCTTTTATAATTCGACCTAGCTTTACTCTCCTTGTCAACGTGGAGAAGCGATAAAAACTGTAGAGCTTGGAAATAAAACATGAACATTAAGGCTATTCATGACAATGAATTAAAAATGTATTGATAAACTATTAGGCTAACACTAAACCTTTAAAGAGTCTAATGACTTAATTTATTATTTCATTGGAGTAAAAGGAGACATTACTTCAAGAACTTTCACTTGAGTAGTCGAGTGCTTAGTCTAGAACTCACACTTAATTTCTTATTGTAAATACTTTTAGCGTTCTTTCAAACTTGTATGTGTGAAATGTGACCCAGGTGTGTCAAAACAGAAATGCCAGTCAGTAGTTGTGCACAAAGCCAGTGATGTTCGAGTTAGAACAGTTCACTCAGGCTATCTGAATGAGTTCCAGTACAAAGAGAATATTGCAAGCAGAATCCTCCATGTTGTCAATTGTCATTACTGCATCACAGGGCTTAGCTTTCGCATCAACAGGCTGCAGTGTATTATATGGTGGCTTTCTAAACATGTTTCTAATCCAAACCATAGAAAAAGCCCTCACACAATCCGAGCGTGATGAGTCATGAGTAGTACACGGCCGCTGGGCGAACGATGCAACTCCTTTTCCAGTCAGCGAAAAGAGGGCACAAGATACAAGAAATAGTATACAACAGGTCAAACAAACAGCAAGCTTATAACCCACACGGGGAGTATCCTACTAATGTATCCCAGCATCAGATATACCATCTGGAGCAGAAGCAGCCACTGGGAAGGAGTGAGAATTCTGAGTAATCAGGACTCAGGTTGTACTATGGAACCGATCCATGGAAATTAGTCAATATGAAGGTAAAGATGATACGGCTTGCGGTCGAAAATGACACCGGAGTGTAAAAAAAACAAGGAATAAAAAAGGGTCAGAGCCCTGTTGCAGATTTTACAGAATGTACACAGATATTGTGAGTGTGTTTGAAGGCTACCTCTGAAGCTTTTCAACCTAATCTCTATACGTTGTGTCTGTAGCATACATTATGTGAGGTTACCATGGTGATATTACCTCAAAAGATCACTCGAACTTTTTGAACATCTGAGGGCAGATGTGATATTTTGTCAAAGGTTAAGTGAAACAGATTTTTATTGTATAAACTCTCCCAGTCAAAAAGAAACACTTTTAAATCTGTACAGTTCGGGGCTACTTTATTTAATGAGAGGAAATTGTATTTAAATGTACAGATGAGACAAAATATGCACCTGTGCTGCCAAGTCAGTTATGTCATATACCATCATGATGCACTATATGGACACCTGACTGTAAGAATTGTGCTTTTTGAACATCCCATTCCACAGTCTTTTATAATTGCTTCTACACTTTTGGATAGATATTCCACTAGATATTAGAGTGAGATTTGTGCTCATTCAGCCACAAGGGTGTTAGTAAAGTTAATTTTAGATCAACCCAATGGTGTTCAATTGGGTTAAGGTCAACACATATAAACCACATCTTCGTGGAACTAGCTTTGACAGGTGTCCCAATACTTTTGGAGCTAATGGTCTGCTTTTAATATGGGCAAGCATGCAGCAAATGAGAGTAAACTAGAGAGAGAGGGGGTTGCTCATGATATTTTTAAACCATTAATTTTCCTGAAATTCCTAGTGTGCTGTTTTGCATTACTTTATGAGCAGCTCTTATCTCCTAGTAAAATAATATGCAAATGAGAACCCGTTCTCCTGTTGTGCATTTGCAAATGTGTGCCAGTGTGTGTAGACATAGAACAGAAATAGTGAGAATGGTGAAGAGCTAAACACAATGTCGACACTGTTTGTGTAGAGCCGTTGACTTTGTGGTAATCAAGACTCGGGAGCAGATCCATGGCCATTAGTCAATTTGAAGGCGAGCTGATATGGAGGTTGGTTTGAAAAGAAAGAATGAGACAGAGACAAGAGGCACAAAAAAAGCAAGTGATTAAGGAAAGACAGGATGATGGTAAGGGACAGATGGGACAATTCTGTGCCTTTTCGCTGTGCTGCAGCTAGTTCTGGACCATGGCTTTGGGTTGAATATTTGTGGTATTTTTGTCTACAGCCAAGCGTGAGGGGGATGAGCTCCAAACTAACCAGCATTCCCTCACGACTAAACAGGCATGGCTTTAATTCCCTGACCAAAACCCTCTGCGCTACACTAGCTCTTTCATACCCGTTCCTTCTTTTTTTTTTTTTTTTTTATAGTTTTCTCTCAGCGTTCCCACTTGCACATAGCCATTCGCTTAAAACGCAGTTATACAATCATGACACCTTCTGCTACAGTTTTCAGGTTTGGTTGTGAATATTAGAAGTACATTATATTGCTTTGTTACATGTAGTAGTTATAAAGTTATTTTTGATAAATATTAAATTCAACTTGCACAGCAATACAGCATTCAACTTGTCGTTTTAAAATCCGGATAAGTTTGAAGAATTATTCTCTACTGTGAAGTTGAGAGATACTAAGCATGGGAGTGTGTAAGCATGTGTTTGCAGAATAGAGTGCTTTCCTCTTAGTGTGTAAAGCGCTGTGCTGGAGCATGAAGAGCAGTGTCAGGGGTGTTAGTGCTCAGGCTGCCTGTTTCGTACCTGGTGTGTATTAAGGGAGGACAGGTTCTTTTTCTTCCTCTCTCTCTCTCTCTCTCTCTCTCGCTCTCTCTCTCTCTCTCTCTCTCTCTCTCTCTCTCTCTCTCTCTATATATATATATATATATATATATATATATATATATATATATATATATATATATATATATCCTTTTCTCCTCTATTTCAGTTTCTATTGCTCTAGCTCTCTCTTGCGCGCGTTCTCATACTTAATCACCGTTAATTTCTGTCTATCTCTGCTGCCTCCTCTATTTCTTGTTCTTTATCACCCTCTCTTTCTCTTGCATTCCTTATCGCTTTCTTTCTCTCTATTGCTCTCTCTGTCTCTATTGCTCTCTCTCTTGCTTGCTATCACTTTATCTCTATTGCTTTCACTTTGTTTCTTGCTCTCTATCATTATACTTCTTTCTCTCTCATATTCTCTCTCTCTCTCTCTCTCTCGCTCTCTCTCTCGCTCTCTCTCTCTCTCTCTCTCTCTCTCTTGCTGTAGCGTTTTTACTTGATCTTGGTTTGGCTTTTTTGCATCTCCCTGAGCTTCAGTTTGCCCTGGTCTTGATGAGTTCTATTGCAAAAGGGCAAATGGGGTTTACAAAGAACACAAGGTCACAGTGAAAGACAGGGCATGACTGTACTGAACAGGGGACGTGTCTGTCTGTCTGTCTGTCTGTCTGCCTGCCTGTCTGCCTGTCTGTCCCGTGCATGGGTGTGTGCACGTGTGGTAAGTCAGGAAACGATAATTTAGAAAGCAGTCTCGGTTTTTAATGCACTCCATCCATTCAGCTTCTTCAATAACAGCTTTATACCGCGATGCAATGTGGTCTGTTAATATTACCACAAACCGCAAGAGTGAGCTGTGTGAGCTAATGACACTCAATCACTTACACACACACACACACACATACACACACACACTTCCCAAGCCATCTCCATATCCTCTTAACTTAGCGAGACATGGCGCCAAATCCTTCGCTTTTTTCCACTTTTGCAATTAACAGAGTGCATGTTGTGAATTTTCTTTATTGCCAGGTAAAGTTAAGCCTCTCCCCATGTAAACACATACTAGAAGAGAGTGTGGAGGAGTGTGTGCTGTGCGTCGTGCACCATTAGCTTTTATCGACCGTGAGCCTTGTATCAGCGAGGCTGGGAAATGATGCTGGCCTTCTGCCATACTTGTAGAACCGAATGTTTTTTTTTTCTTGATTAGTTTGTATGGAGCGATCTAATAATTGGGGTTTGCTATAGGCTGATAATAGATTACGTTCTGTTTATGAGGAGCTGTTTATTTGTTTAGGCTTTGGAATAAAGCTAAATTAGTGAATTTTTTGTGTGTGTGTGTGTGTGTGTGTGTGTGTGTGTGTGTGTGTGTGTGTATGTGTGTGTTTTACTTCCAGTACATTAATGATCACACTGGATATGTGCCACTGTAAAGGAAAGAGTTTAAACTAATGATGTAGCTCCAGGGCATTGACTCCCAAATGAGAAATACTGCTGCTGGGAATGTTTTTGCTCATTGACCCAAAAAATAGAAGTCTCACAAAAGGGGAGGCAGCTGTTCAGATGTTCTTCCTGCTTCTCTTATCTCATGAGTGTTGAGATAGCATTGATGTAATGCTTAAATAATCATGATCTTGGCTATGGAGGCTATATATCGCCAATAAACAAAATAGTTTTCAAGCAAATAGGTGGGAAATGAATGAAACGCCATGGGACATATTGTTATTGGGGGGGACGTGGCTGGTGTAAAGTTATATTTTTCTGTACATACAACAATGTTTAATCTCTCTTATTCCACACCAGCTTTCCACCATATTTTAATCAATAAAGAACAGCACATTATATGTTTTCATCCATTTGTACACTATGTGGAGAAACGTTTGTGGACACGACCGTATGATTGTATGTGTTTTTTGAACATCCCATTTAGTCCCATTTACTGTTTTAATAGCCTCCACTCTTCTGGGAAGATGTTTCACTAGATTTTGGAGTGTGCTTGTGTAAGGATTTGGGTTCATTCAGCCATCAAGGTGGTAGTAAAGTCAGGTACTGATGTGAGGTAAGGAGTCCTGGGGTGCATTTATCATTCTAATTCATCCCAAAGGTGTTCAAGAAGCTGTACGTACAAGGTGATATCAAAATGTTTGGAGACTAGTTTTGTAACACACCAAATATGGCAGGAAAAGGCTGCACAAACAGTCACAGTGAGCACCAACCTTTATAAGTCAGTGTGCCAAAAGACGTTGTCCTGTGTACATCAGAAACTATTCTGATCACGTGTGTTACCACATCTGCTATTCTAACCACATGTGCCCACTGTCAACGAGCTCTTCCCACACGTGAGTTTCAAAAACAAGATGATCTCACTTCGGCACACACCCTACTCGCCAGATCCAGCTCAAAGTTCGCCATTTTTGACACCATTGCAGAGATCCAGCGCGATTAGCAGAAGGTGCTTGACACCCTTCAAAAAAAAAGACTTCTAGGACACATTCCAGAAGTGGCAGAAATGCTGGGAGTGGTGTTTTGCTGTGAAAGGGGACTATTTTAATGGTTACAGTGTGTAAACGTAGATAAAGTACTTTCTTGTAAACAGTGTCAGTCTCGAAACATTTTGATACCACCTCGTTTAACGTTGAATTTCTGCGATATAATTTGCAATTATAATAGCCATAAGCAGTTGTTCTGGCACCAACCTCTGGTTTATCCCGCTTTTGAATAAATGAAAACAAAATGCAAAACACCCTCCATCCTGAAGACTTGCCCAATATCTGAAAAGTTCCAGCTTCTCCTTTGCCTCTAGCAAAGCGCTGCTTTTCAGTACTCCTTCCAAAATGATAAATAAACACAGTTACCCAGAAAACTTCCATATCTATCAATGAAAAGACTTTCAAATTAGTTTATGTCCTGTATTTAGTTGTTAAAATACAGGACGAAAAAACGAAGTAAAAATAACGTGTTAATATAAACCTATAAATTCAACCACAGCTAGCTAGACAGAATTCATACTCAAAACAGCTGTACTTTTTCTTCTAATGTTTTTCTTTATCATTTTTTTTTATACTAAAACGTATAACTTAATGCCTTTGTAATCGCCAGGGTAACACTAGATTATGATGAGAGAATCTGCTGACATGTAGACTAGACGGCAATGTACTTTTCTAACAGATATCCGTCGATGTTCCTTTCTGCAGCAAGATAATGTTTTGACCTTTTATCAGTATTGTATGAAATTTTCTGAATTACACAAATCCATCTGTTAAAAAGGAAGGAAATGCACTACCACCTTAATATCCGACTATAGTAAAGTTGTTACTTTTTTTTTTTTGCTGCTTTCAGAAAGAATCTTTATCTCAGATTTGCACAGATTATCCTGACCACATGCAGCTGCGTTTATTTAGCACCACATTGGGTAACGAGTTTCGTTAAAGGCGCCACAGTACGTTTACATTTATGGCAGTTGACAGATGCTCCAATTCAAGGCGACTTAGTTGAGGGTTAAGTGCCTTGCCAAAGGGCCCAGTAGTGGCAGATTGATGGTGCTGGGATTCAATCGCATGACCTTCCAATTGAAAGTCTACAAAATTAAATAGTATCAGTGTATGGTTAGTTCAAAGAAGCAAAATGGTTGTGAATACACTATGCAGCCATCGGTTTGTGGACACCTGGCCACCAAAACTTGTATGTACAGTGGAACCTCGGAACTCGCGAGGGTTAGGGACCAAGACCGATCGCGAGTTCCGAATTTTCGCGACCTTTTGATACGCCCCTTCCAACCCAGTAAAAACCCAAAGAACACTATACGAAATCGATTTAAATGAGTAAATAACACTATTTCACTCCATAACACTTAATTATTAGACAATTTTAATGAGATAAACCTTGATTAGAAATGTTAAAACTAGCGTTTTGAGCAGTTAGCGGTTGCTCACGAGCCGATCTGAATGAGAGTCGCCGGTCGGAATGAAAGTCGCGAGCATGCGAGGTCGCGAGCGCTGAGGCCGCGAGCTCCGAGGTTCCACTGTATGCCCCATTTCACATTCAGTCCTCATTTTGCTGTTACAATAACTTCCACTCTTCTGAGCAGTGGTGGGCAGTAACGAAGTAAATGTAATTTGTTACTGTAGTAAGTAAATTTTTTTACACATCTGTATTTTACTGAAGTATTTCCATTTGGGGAGACTTTTTCTTTAACTTCACTACATTTCAAAGTCAAATATTTTACTTTTTACTCAACTACATTTTGGGTAATCAGTCATTCCTTTTTATTAATGAGCGGATAAAAACGTAACTGGTCAATCATATAATGACCCACCAATCAGTGTAGCGCGCTCTGTTTTAAAACGTGTTTGCTGCTTGGTGGTATTTACTTAATAAATGATAGGAGAAACTCCCAACTCTAACTTGCTCCAACACCAGTGGCCTTATTTGTGCCATTTTTTTAAAAAGTAGTTAAATCAGTGTTTGACTCCTAAATATTATGGGGTGCATCCCAAAGCTTTTTAAGTAGGACTGATGTCAGAACTTTATAGCAGGTTACTCAAGATCTTCTGTACCAACCCATGCAAAACATATCTTCATGAAGCTTGTCTTGCTCACAGGGACATTATTTATATCTCCTAGTTCAAGTGAACAAGTGGGTGCCTCCAATCTATGTGGGAACAGTTTGGGGAAAAAAACAATTATGGCTGGAAAAGTCAGATGCCCCAATACTTTTGTTCATGTAGTGTATATAACCACTGTTATTCAGAGTAAGCGAGCACCATGTATAGGTATTAGATTTAGATTGATTGCATTTGCAGATAATTGTGTGTTTGATTTTATAGCTTTAAAACATGAATGTCAGGGGTTACTGTGAATGCTAAAATTTTTAATCACACCGATAATACAGTGTATGTGAGTTGCGGTATTGAACTGGAATATGAATGGCAGGATGTCTAATTATTCTCCCTTCCCGACCAGATCATTTTCAAGATTAATCACCCTGCCCAGCTTTGCATGACCCACACATCGAATGATCCTAAATCAGATTTAACGCTGCATTGAATTCCACACATTTTATTGGGTGCAGTTTGGTTGGCTTTTTTTTCCCACTGTGTAGAACACCTCTGTCTTGAAGTATTTCTTGTGCTCGGCTCAGTGTATTGTGCGTCTGTGTTCCGTCACGGTGTATGTGCTTTAATTAAATTCTCTGCCACGGGTATTGAGAGGAGTTTTCAGCTGTAGTAGATATTCTGCTGTTGAGTTCGTGCGAGTTTATAAAGCAGAAGTGCCTGAGAGCAAGGCTTAGTACAGAGTGCGTCTTCCTGCGAAGAGACAAATCGTAACTTATTCACTTGCGACGCATCACCTGCAGCGCATGAAATAACGGACAGTGTATCTTCCCATCTATGTTTTTATATTAGAAGAGAGAATGAACATACTATTTTATTACATTGTGCCATGGTGTGTATTAGGTGAGATCCAGGATATTATTGTTTAATCACATTGCAGAAATACTAGTATTCAGATGAGACAAAAGAAAAACACAATTTTCTCTGTAATTGCTTAAAACAGACAAAAGTAATTGCTGTCTGTCATTGTGTATTCCATATATAATACAAATGCAACTTCAGGTTTAGATTTAGGTTCAGGTTTTTTGGTTCAGTTTGGTTCTTCTTTTTCTTCTTCTTTCGGCTGCTCCCATTTGGGGTCGCCACAGCGGATCATCCGTCTCCATACCCCCCCTGTCCTCTACATCTGCCTCTTTCAAACCAACTACCTGCATGTCTTCCCTCACCACATCCCTAAACCTCCTCCTTGGCCTTCCTCTTTTTCTCCTTCCTGGTGGCTCCATCCTCAGCATTCTCATACCGATATAACCAATGCACCTGTCAACAGGTTGTTTGGTCCACTCTTAATGTGCATTCTGCTCTTCAACCTTGAGGTTGAAGATTTTTTAGACTCTAGGTTTCAACTCTTTCTATAAATGTTTGATAGGATTTAGATATGTATATATGGCAGGGGCATGTGCAAAAAGTTGCATACCACATTCACTATATGGACACCTAATCTTAAGATACATATGTGCTTTTGACCATCATGTTTTACATTTAGTCCCTATTTGCTGTAATAATACCAACGTACATTCTTCTGGAAAGAT
Organism: Silurus aristotelis; assembly: GCF_946808225.1. Classification (NCBI taxonomy): domain Eukaryota; kingdom Metazoa; phylum Chordata; class Actinopteri; order Siluriformes; family Siluridae; genus Silurus; species Silurus aristotelis. The sequence goes on along the minus strand of NC_139587.1, from coordinate 7,449,217 downwards.
GTTCCACTAGAATTTGGAGTGTGTTTGCTATAGTAGGCAACTCAGGATCTTCTATTGCAAACCATGTAAAGCATATTTTTATGGAGCTGGCTTTGTACACAGGGGCGTTGTCATGTTGGAACAGGTTTGAGTCCCTAATTCAAGTGAAGGGAACTACCCCCGGGCTACCCCATCCAAAGTATATGTTTCTTTTTCTGTTAATCAAATTTATCTGTATCTCAGCGCATTTTTCAAAATTGCCATGTTTACCATATAAATTGATAAGTTAAAATGACATGAAAGAATTTCTCTTGGTAAGTTCATAAGGAAATGTTTAGAATAGGCAACTCTCTGTAGGCAACTCTCTGTAGGCAACTGTGAATATATGATACTGATCACTAATACACCATTAAACTCATGAGACAATGGGTTAAACGTGCCACTTACAATCAGTCAGAATATAGTGTTTGTGTGTGTGTATAACTTGTTTAGCAATTTGAGCTACAGTACCTCGTTTGTTGGACCGGAGCACACGGGCCAGCCTTCACTCCCCACTTGCATCAATATACCTTGGTTCTCCACTGTTTTTACGTTGGAGCACTTTTGATAGATACTGACCGCTGCAGACCGGGAACACCCCACAAGAGCTGCGGTTTTGGAGATGCTCTGACCCAGTCTTTTAGCGATCACAATTTGGCCCTTGCCGAACTCGCTCAAATCCTTATGCTTGCCTATTTTTCCTACAGACACCACCCCTAAAAATGCTAGTTTATGTATACAGTACTGTACTGTATTAACATTTTACTTCATTCTATAATGATTAAATCTCATCATGATTGCTACATATTAATTAACAAATATTGATATTTACAGTTTGCAATGTGAACCTGAAATCGTTCCGACAGAGAATTACATTGATATAGCCGCCAGTTTATTTGTAATAAAGAGTTTGCCTGTTTTAGCTGGTTTTGTTTCACCACAAGTCTGACATCGATTATGTAACACTCAGGCTGAACACTCTGCCTGCCTTAAATACAACAACACTTTGATTGTGTGGCGTTAAAAGTAACACGAATTTTGTGTATTTTTCCCAAGTGTGCACAGATGTGTTTAAACCAGTAACACAGAACATGTCCTATCACATCTGTTTTGCGAGTGCAGAGAGAAGAACGTTTATTTTGGAATCTCTGATTATCGTTCTCTTCAAGACGCTATTAGAATCAGATCTGGATGAAAAAAAGGTCACGAATTGTATGCGCCTCTCCATGACCTCAGTCTCAGCCGCCCTTTAAATGTTTGAGTAACGAGAATTCAAACCCACTTTCATCCAGAACCTTAACAAACAGTCTCCAGGAAATGGGGCTCACACAAGACGCCTTCGCAGAAAAGCCAGCCAATGATCAACTTTTATTACTGCCCCTCCTCTGCCTCACTCTTCCTTGGTTTTCTAAGCGAGTGAAAGAGCGAAGGTTTCGATTTTCTCATATGTGAGGGTACATGTGTTATTAGAAATGATGAATTAGAGATGATGAGGGAAAAAATTCTGAACATTCCCAGTCTTTGTCCATCTGATTCCTCTTTAATGGCAATCACATTGATGGTCTGTCATACTTTTTCTCTTTCTTTCTTGTCTACATTCTTTTCAAAAGGCAGGTTTTCAAATGATAATTGAACAATGAAGATTTTTTTACTCTCTCTTTTTTTTATTGCCAACACCGGGTATCGAAAGCTTGTGGTTTCTAGAAAGTGCTGCTAGCCTCAAGATGTCTTAAGCTATTAGGAGTGTGTTTGTGTTGTCTTTGTGTTTGCCTGTGTTGTCTTTTGTGTGTGTGTCTGTGTTGTCCTTTGTGTGTGTATGTGTTGTCTTTGTGTGTGCTGTGTTGTCTTTGTGTCTGCCTGTGTTGTCCTCTGTGTGTGCCTGTGTTGTCCTCTGTGTGTGCCTGTGTTGTCCTCTGTGTGTGCCTGTGTTGTCCTCTGTGTGTGCCTGTGTTGTTCTTTGTGTGTGCTGTGTTGTCTTTGTGTCTGCCTGTGTTATCCTCTGTGTGTGCCTGTGTTGTCCTCTGTGTGTGCCTGTGTTGTCGTCTGTGTGTGCCTGTGTTGTTCTTTGTGAGTGTCTGTGTTGTCCTTTTTGTGTGTCTGTGTTGTCTTTTGTGTGTGTCTGTGTTGTCTTTGTGTGTGGCTGTGATAACCTTTGTGCATGCATAGGACAACAAGTGTGTGTGTGTGTGTGTGTGTGTGTGTGTGTGTGTGTGTGCATGTTGGCATGTATTTTGGTGGGGCCCAATATCCCCACAGGCATAGGAATGTCTTCCAGTTTGGAATATGTGAATTTTTTTCTGCACAAAATGCAATCATGCATTATATTGCACATACGCTGTATGTATTCCTATACTGTAGCTGCTAATGGTTAGAATGAAAGTTTGTTGGGAGAAATAACGAAGCAGATGGAGGGTTAAAGAGGGAAATCTTGATGGAAATAATATTTTGCCTTACAATGGGAAACACTTGGAGAAACCAACATAAAGAGGCATTCTTTATTTTCTGAAATTCCATTTTCATAGCAACCAGTACGTCTAGTGCAGGTGATTATGGGTCATTGAGCATATATCCTCAATACATGTTCAGACACACACATGCACAAAGACACACTCTCACTCACTTTCCATGCATGACTTCTTATAAATTCCCTCTCTCAGCATGAGGTGTGGTATGAACATGACCACACCATGTTGTTTCATGTTGTTTTGTTCTGTGTCATGTCCTTTTGGATTCACTTTGCCATGTGGTTTTATTTCTGTCCTCGTCCCGTTGACTTCTTGTCCTATCATTGGTTTATTACCCTAATGTGATCACCTGTTCTATGTGAAGACCTTAATTAGTTTGCATGTATTTTATTTGTGTTTATCTTGTCTATTAGTTTGTTTGCTGTGTTCCCTTTCAGGGACTCAAGCTTCGTCGGAACACTTTGGGAATGCGACTGCGTTGTCCATGCTCTGAGTAATGAGTCTAATCAGTCAAAATCGAAGACAGGCTGTCACCGGCAGGGTGACATCATGACCAGGGAGTATAAAGCGCACCTGGAGAGAAGACTCAGCTTCTGTTTGTTCATGAAGCGCTCTGTGTGAAATGTAATGTTTGTCTGTCTGTTTGTCAAAGAATGAAGGCATCTAGGAAAGCCAAGCATTTTGGCCATGTGCTTCTCCCTGTCCTTGTTTCATTTCGGGAAGGGATACACACAGTTACATGCCGGTTCCTGGGGTTCGCTTATGGATCTTGCAGAAGGTTTAAAGACGGGTTTGTCCATTTCTCCTCCCTCCACTGCTTGGTCTGACTCTGGTTTGGCTTCGGAGGCACACAAATTTACTGCAGGCATACCAAGCCGACCTGCTGCGGGAGCTGGATCTGGGAGATCCCTAGGGCGGCCAGTTTTCTGAGATCTGCCGTTTGGCGGATCTGGCCACAAAGGAGACCACTAAGGCCATCGGCCGGTCTCTGGCCGCCCTGATAGCCACTAAGAGACATCTCTGGCTTACCCTGTCCGAAATACCGGACAGGGACAAAGTCGTGCTGCTGGACGCCCCACTCTCTCCACGAGGAGATGGCGTCTGTTCACTGCATGGTGCTCTCGGCAACAATTGTACCCAGTCCACTGCCCGGTTGGTTCAGTGCTGGAGTTTCTGCAGGAGCAGTTTGCAAAAGGGTTGGCTCCGTCCACCATTAAAGTCTATACATCTGCTGTTTTGGCGTATCACACCCCCGTGTCCAGGCATTCACTGGGCAGAGACCCACTCCTGATGCGTTTTCTTCGTGCCACCCGGAGGCTGAGGCCTTCGGGGCATCCCAGAGTGCTTGGTTGGGACCTGGCCATAGTGTTGGAGGCTCTATCCGAGTCCCCCTTTGAGCCTTTGGCCGAGACTTCGTAGAGACACTTGTCCATCAAGACCACTTTCTTGCTGACCATCTGCTCTCTGAGGAGAGTAGGTGATTTACAGGCCCTCTCTGTGGCCCCCTCTTTCCTGGAGTTTACTCCAGGCATGACCAGTGCCTTCCTGCACCGTAGAGTGGGTTACATCTCCAAGGTACCCTTGGTTGTCCCATGACCAGTCAGGCTCCAGGCATTCAACCCTCTTCCATTCCTGACCCCAGACCAGTAGAGGTTGAACCGGCTGTGCTCGGTCCGAGCGCTGGACTGTTATGGCCACCGTACGAGTCCCTGGAGAAAGTCGGAACAATTTTTCATCTGCTACGGCCCTCCAAGGAGAGGCCTTCCTGCTCATAATCAGATGCTTAGCTGGTGGGTTATTGACGATATTGTGTTTTCTTACGGGTCCTCTAGTCTCCCCGATCCATTCGGGTTCAGAGCTCACTCAACCCGGAGTGTGGCAGCCTCTAAGGCTTGGTCCTGTGGAGTGTCCCTCCAAGACCTCTGTGATGCTGCAGGGTGGTCCACTCCGTTTACCTTTACCAGGTTTTACAACCTTGACCTCTGTGCCACTCCTGGCAAGCCTGTCCTTTGACTCATTTCTGCTCATTTACACTAGTCAGGGACTGGTTGGTGTAGTGTTATTGGACTCTAATTCCCAAAGTGTTCCGATGCAGCTCGAGTTCCTAAAAGGAAATGTCTCTAGGTTACGTATGTAACCCTAGTTCTCTGAGGGAACATGACGCTGCATCTCCAGCCACACCTCCGGCGCCCCTTCCGCGCTTCCTTCAGAACAGAAGCTGAAGCAGTCTTCTCTCCAGGTGTGCTCTTTGTTTTGTTTCACTGTGTACTGCCCAGTGGTGGACGGTAACAAAGTAAATGTAATTTATTTTTGTACTTCAGTAGCTTTTTCGTGTATCTGTACTTTACTGAAATATTTCTGTTTGGGGAGACTTTTATTTTAACTTCACTACATTTGGAAGTCAAATATTTTACTTTTTACTCAACTACAAACCAGCAAAATCAGTCGTTTATTTAAATTTATGAGTGGATAAAAACATAACTGGTCAAACATGCAGCAAGCCACCAATCAGTTTTTGTTCTTGTTCTTGCTCTTGCACTGTTTTTAACTTGTTTTAATTGGCACTTGGTGGTATTTACTTACACTAACATACAGTTCAGCATCAGTTCAACAGCAAGCAGAACATTTTGAGAGGAATAAATGATGGAAGAAACTTCTGACTATAACTTGTTACAAAACCTATGACCTTATTTGCGCAATTTTCTGAAGTAGTATAAAAAGATTTTGGTGTTTGGCTCATTAATATCATTTTGTTAATAGATTGCTGTGCTAAATGTAACATTAGAGACTTTTCATATAAACTGAGTTGATTAAGCAAGTCTTGGACAGAAATAATAATAGGAGCTTTATAGCCATTATAAATTGTAGTACTTTGGATAGTTAAGTACTTTTGAAGGCATATACTTTTGTACTTTTACTCAGGAAAAGTTTAAAGGGAGCAGTTTTACTTTTACTGGAGTCATATGTTACCTACTGTATCTCTACTTTAACTCGAGTACATGGTTTGTGTAGTTTGTCCACTGGTACAGAGTCAGCTATAAATGGTTGTAATTAAATAAAAGCTACTTGACTTAATACTGTATATTCTATTGTACACTGTGTACTTAATGCCTTTGAATTGGTTGTATTTTACATCGTGTTTTTGCACTTTTTCCAGTTTGGTGTTACATTTTGCACCATAGCCTTGAGAAAATGATGTGCCTTTACTGCACATATCATCCTCCCCATTCTCATGTACTAATAAGTGTCTTTCCAGTAATGGAACCCCACGGTTCGGGAACATAAAATCCATCCAGGGTGTTTTAGAAAAGGAAAACTTGAAACCTGTAGCTTTGTGCTGATATGTATCAGCAATTTAGCAGACCGTCTCCTACGCTTTACATCTCAGCGATCAACTCAGTAATGGCTTCAGGTTCCCTTAAAATAAACACTGCAATTAATATTAATGAAGTGTATTTGGTTTATCGGTTTGTTGCTTAAGGCTTTGTGGTGTTTTTTTTTGTGTGATTTTTATTTTTTTATCCATCTTGTATGTTTGTGTGTGTTTGTGTCTTTGTACATAATTTAAGTACGCTTGTCTTCTGAAAATCAATACAAACCCCCAAACACACACACACACACACACACACACACACACACACACACACACACACACACACACACACACACACACACACTTTTTCTGCCTACTTACGTGATCATTTGTTCCTGATACTGATCAGGGTGTATTTAAAGTGGGTGTGGTAGACTCCATTTTCCCCCAATCATCATTAGAGTAGGAGTGAGCTCTTATTAAATTTGCAGTGATTTACACACGCTACTACCGTAACTCAATCCAAGACAATCGACTCGATCCAAGTCCATTTCCTCGGTCAGAAATGCTGCGTAATCACAAAGGCACGTGATGCCTCTAAAAGAATAACGGGAGCTAAAGTAATACCGAAAGTGTTTCTGTACACAATATCAAGTAATGTTATCTTGTGGTATAGTGTACACTTGTGTCACCTAATCGTTTCTGCTTGATTTTCCAGCCATATGTGGTTCTTCCCCAAACTGATATCACAAGGCTGGAGGCAAATTGTTGTATAAGATGTATTTGGATGTTGTAGCATTACATTTTCCCTTCACTTGAGCTAGGAGACCCAAATCTGTTCCAATCATGTATCAGTGCACAAAGTCAGATGCTTGAAGATATGGTTTACATTGGTTTGGAAGGAGGGCCTGCTATAGAGCTGACGTAATCTTGAGACGTACCAGTGTCAACTGGATCCCACTACATGTGTGGAGTTTTGACATTGGACCTCCTGGAGTGTTTAAAGGCTCTGGCCTGGAGAATCTGATGCTGGATCTGTGATGGTCACAAATGCTGAGCTCATAAAACTAGGAGCTACTAACCATAAAGACTGTATAAGACTGCAGAAAGAACATCACTTATAATCTTATACTCCAGTGCTCATGTTAGTTCTCACTCTCCAGTGTTCTGTATTGTTGAAGATTTATGATTAAACTCTTGATGTCACCCAAATGAGGATGGGTTCCCCTTTTGAGTCTGGTTCCTCTCAAGGTTTCTTTCTCATAACATCTAGGGGAGTTTTTCCTTGCCACAGTTGCCACGGCTTGCTCATCAGGGATAAATGCACACCATTCACCTTAACTGTTGATTTCTGTAAAGCTGCTTTGAGACAATGTCTGTTGTGAAAAGCGCTATACAAATAAACTTGACTTGACTTGACTTGACTGACCACAACCTTATTGAAAACCTTTGGGATGAATTGGAATGCTGACTGCGCCCCAGGCCTCCTCACCTCACTTACATTAGTTCCTGACTTTACTAACACCCTTGTGACTGAACGACCACAAATCTCCACAAGCACACTCCAAAATCTAGTGAAACATCTTGTGGAGAATATTATAACAGCAAATTGAGACTAAATGTGGAATGGGATGTGTGTGGGATCAAAAAGCACACAATATATAGATACAAATTTGTGGACATCAGAAGATACTTATATGTGAAATGCAACTTTTTTGGGTTATTTGGCACAAAACCCTGACAAATCTGTTGCTCTTGTGTTGTATATATTACATTCACTTTTTTATACTCCCATCCCTAGTGTAAAAAAAAAGGAGTCCAGCTTCGAGACCACCCCTCCCCCAAATTTAATTTGGTTGCTAAATATAACAGCCTACCCGTTCTAAATATAAGCCAATTGAACATATGCTCTCTTAGGATACTTTGAAGGGATTTTGATTGATAGCAGCATGTTCCAGTTCTCCAGAGTGAATTTCTTGTTCAGCCGCAGCATTTATCTCTCACGGGCTACAACACCAGATTAATGACTAGTTGAGATTTAAGATGGTCCCAGTGAAATATGTTCATTTTGGTCGAGGGCACTGCGACTTGTAGACAAACTGTAGACGTTTAATGACCGACATTTGCCACAAATTGTTTGGTTTATTCAGTATTTGGAGTGGCAACAAAGACAGAATTAAGAAATAATTATTTGTATATAATTTCTTTAATATACTATACTTAGTAAAATGTATATATTTGATAATAGTTTGATTTAGTATTTTATATTTTGATTTGATTTTGGGCTGGAATATTGAGAAGTGAGATGGTAGGTCCCTTTAGGATCCCTCATGCTGTCAAAATGACTTCTGTGAGATATGTGGAGTTCCTAACAGATCTTTTTTTTTTTTTGCCATGGTATAAAAAGAAGAATTGTGCCTTCCGAAATAAAATAGTTTTTATGCGGGACAATGCACCATCACATGCTGCAAAATACACTATTTAATTTTTGTTTGCTATTGGCATTAAAAAACCTGTGGAGTATCCTCAAAAGGAAGATCTATGAGGGTGGGTGACATTATAGCTCCAAACAATAGCTATGGGAGGCAATTCTGTCATCCTCAATAAAATACAGGCATAAACTTTACATGGACTTTCAAGTTCACCGGACGAGAGAGTTGTTAAAGCCATCTCAAAGAGGAGTGTGTATATTAACAGGTAACTTTAA